>NW_006399807.1:13304647-13321945 GCF_000299155.1 Elephantulus edwardii | reverse complement strand
TAACAACAACAACCTATGGTCAACTGGTATTTGACAAGAAAATAAAACCTATCAAATGGGGAAATGAGAAACTCTTCAACAAACAGTACTGGCAAAACTGGAATGCTGCCTGCTGAAAGCAGAAGCAGGATCCACACCTCGAACCATATGCAAAAATCTACTCAAGATGGATTAAATACCTAGGGAAAACCCCCCAAACCATAAAGATCATAAGACACCAATATGGGACCAAACTTAAGAAGGCTAATACAAGAAGGCTGCCAAATACAAATATGAATGCACAACCAGGAGAGAATAACATCGATGAATGAGACTTCCTGAACAGTAAGTCCCTATGTGGCCTAGTAGATAAGAAACTGCACTGTAATCCCAAAGGCATGTGGTTTGAATCCATCAGTTACTCTGTAGGAGAAGGATGAATGGAAACTCTTATCCTGTGCGATTTACTGCCTCAGAAAACTTGCTAAAGGAAGAGCTATGAGTTGGTTCTGACTTGATGGCACAAAACAACATGTTCATAAAAAACATTTTCCATAAGGGCCAAAAGAAAATCTACTAAGAAAAAACATTTGGCAATGACCGGGTGGCTCCCTGGAAGCAAGAATTCTGAGGCTCTAACATACTTTGGACATATTGTAAGGAGGGACCGGTCCTTGGAGAGGGACATCATGCTTGGTAGGGTCGAGGGACAGCACAGGAGAGGAAGGCCCTCTGTGAGGTGTATTGATTCAGTGACTGGGGTAATTGGAATGGGAATGGGAGTGTCAGAGACAGTGAGATTGGCATAGGACAGAGCAGAGTTTAAGGCTGTTGTACATAGGGTCGCTATGAGTTGCAAGCGACTCGACAGCGCATAACAACAACAACAACATCTCAGCAAGGGTCTCATAACTTCTAATCTCAGTGATTTCCTATTAAAAAAATATAATCATTTCTTCTGGATTCTTTTACTTGGTATGCTATAGCATAATATAAAAAGCTTTATTTTAAGCAACTAAATACTACTAAAAATTATGAGAAAGCTTCATATGTCAAACTAACTAAAAGCCAATTTATTCTTATTTAAAGGGTAAGATAGAGTCAGTATCCTATAATATAATCCCTCAAAACAGGTGCATAGAATCAATTGGGAAATATATTAAAATAGCAAGAAGAGCACAACAGTTTTATAAGGGTTTGAATCCCAGCTCAGCCACTTATTACATGACTAACTGAAACCTTACTCAAACAGGTGAATTTTATCAGTCACCTTTAAGTTCCCTAAGCTACTCTTTCCTTTTCTGTAAGAGAGACAAAACATTTAACCAAAATGCTGTTGTGAAAACACAACAAATTAAAATGCCTAGCTGCTGTCAGGGACCTCTTAAAAAAAAAAAGAAAAGAAAAATCCTCAACATTGGTAACATCATGATAGATGCAGAAAAGATTGAAGTTGTCAACAATTTCATGTTATTTGGATCCACAATTTAAAAAAATTTAAAAAAAAATCCTGAAGAGCTAAGAGCTCTGGTGCCCTAGTGGCAAGAAGCTGTGCCGCAATCCTAAAGGCATGCGGTTCAAGGCCACCAGCCACTCTGCAGGAAAAGGATGGGCAATCTCCTCCCATGCAATTAACTGCCTCTGAAAACCTACCAAAGGGCCAGCTATGGGTTGGTTCCAACTCTATGGTATATAACAACAATCTATATTAGTGAATCCATTGACAATGAAGTGGTAATTAAAGGAGAAAAGTTAAAAAGACAACAACACAAACAAACTTTCAGGGGAGCTCTAGTGGCCTAGTGGCAAGAAGCTGTGCTGCAGTCCTCAAAGCACACAGTTCAAATCCACCAGATGCTCTGCTGGAAGAGGTTTAATCTCCTCCTGTGCCAGTCAGATTCAATTTGACGGTACACAATAACAAGTGCTGAAGAGCAACAATGTCAATGTGGAGAACCAGGAACACCTGATTTAGGCCATAATCTTTGCCACTACTTGCTATGCATCAGAGACATGGGCAATGACCAAGGATGACAGAAGAACAACTGATGAGTGAGTTGTGGTACTTGGGAAGAACACTGAATATACCATGAACTGCAAAGAGAACAGGTTTATCCTAGAGAGAGTGAAACCAGGCTGTTCCTTGGAGGCAAAGATTTCGAAGCTCCATTTCACATACTTTGGGCACAGGGCCAGGAAGGACTAGTCCCTGGAGAAGGACATCATACTTGGAAGGGTGAAGAGGCAGCACAGGAAAAGAAGACCCCAGATGAGATGGACTGATACAATAACTGAGGTAATGGGGGTAGGTGTGTCTGAGACAGTGAGATTGGCTCGGAATAGAGCATAATTCAGAGCTGCTTTACATAAGGTCCCTATAGGTCACATGCAACTCAATGGCAACAAGTACAAAAGTGACCCATATTATGCTGTCAAAGTGTTAGTCCCATCCTTCTTTCCTGTAAATGGAGGGACTGCTTTACAGGAAAAGGGAAAACTAGATGAGGCAGAAGAACGAACTGTCACTTAAGTGATATATACACCTCTCCTACATCTCCTTAAGCCTCACAACCGCTACATGAGGGAAGTATTATTATGCCAATTTTATGTTTGCTAATTCTCCTAAGAACTATCAGTATGAATAGGATTCAAATTTGGTTTATCTTCCATCTTAAATTACAGTCTTCTGTTCACAGAAGGAAATCAAGAAAATATTCAACTACTGGAGGAACAAATTAAAAGTAACTTTTAAAATCCACAATTTACATATCGGATAGCCTCAAATATTTAGAATTCAGAAAATGTCAAAAGAGATATCTTTGACCCAAGTTCACCACTTTATTTAAATAAACATAGCTTCTAGATCTCACTGAGAACTGATTCACTTTGAACTGTTTTATTTTAAAAATTAAAATTTCACAACCCTAGGAAGAGAGGAGTAATTTTATTCATATTTTATAAATTATTTCATCAATATTAAAAAAGAAAGTGACTTGCATAAAGTCACATGGCTAGTAAGTAAGGCTCTCTCTTCCATGTTCTCTCCTAAACCCACTTCTTCAGGAAGGATCTCCCAGTTAATAGGGCCTCCATTAAAAAAAATGTACCAGGAACCAAAGGCAAGATCTTAGCTTGGGGAGTGGAAGGGATTACAAATCCAAAAGATCTGGAGTAGACAACTCTTTTAATTTTGACAGAACCCTAACACACTTTTTGTAGGGTGGTACTAGAAGGTTCCAGGAGATAGCTCTAAGAAGAACGTCACTATGATGCTTCTGGTGCCTGGTCAACCTCTTCAAGGGCAGTTATGCAGACATAACTTAAAGCAAATTCCTCAGTCAGAAATAACTCCATGAGCCTAAGTATTTTGTGTACATAATTTCTAAGTTCTTACAAAATATTTTAACGTAGATACACATTATCTCCCACTCTGTAGGCAGAAAAAATAAAGTTCAGAAAGGATAATCTGCCAAAGGGCACAGGAAGGCAGGATTCACACTAAGTATGATAGGACCCAAAAGTCTAAATCAATTGCTCCCAAGTTCAGCTACACATTAGAATCACATAGGAACTTAACACATGAGCAACAAGGAAAAAAAAATCACTGAGCTCTGCTCCGCATGTGCCCTCCCACACGCGCTTCATTCAAAGGTTATGGTTCAGGGACCTACATTTTTTAAAAGTTCCTTCAGGAGTTCTGATGTGGCCAGAATATAGCTATACCACACCACATGGATGTTGTAATGCAACAACTTCTATCATGCTTCATGACTGAAAACTATGATTTATTGTTAGGGAAGAAATAATACTCTAGTATTTCAAAGTAAGTTAAAAGAAGGAGAGGATACAGAAACATTTCCAGTATGTTAAAAGCATAAACACCAAAATTATAGCTATCCAGGGACAGAATTACAATGATTATCTCTAGCTGAGAATAAGACCATCAAATCTAAACCCAGCCCAAAGCAATATTGTTAGCAGATAATGTCAACATTGAAAGATATAATAAACGTTAATTGCAAAATTCCTTCAAGGGAATTTTATTTCAATTTTTAGCAGTTTCCTAAAGACAGTGACAATGATGATATCCTTGCCTGGTAGGGTGGGGCCATGAAGAAGAAGAGGCGCCGAAATAGTATTGACAGGTTGGTGAGCTGATAACATTCTCCAGGGCAAGATTTTATCTGGGAAAAGATAGAAGCCAGGGAAGTGGATAAAATGAAACTAACTCATATAAAAGCACAGTGATTACTGCAAAAGTATATGACAAAATAGTAATAGTGGCACTTCCTGAGATGGGATCCTAATTAATAATACAGGCTTTAATTTTTTTTTTCTTTCAATGACTTTAGCTTATGTTCATAATGTGAAAAACCCTGACACTATATTTTAAAAGTAACAGCTGCTCATTTCTTTTTCTAATTACCATCTGATGGCAACTGAATGTGTTAATCTGCTGGCTCAAAGACAATGCATGAGACATGTTAAGATCAAAACAAAATTAGCTGAGAGGCAGAAGTTACATTTAGTGATTTAAGAAACTATTTTTGGAAAATCAATTCGTCAAAATGCAGTGAGATGTTTTACTTTAAATGAAAACTACAATATAAAAATAATTCTTTATCTGCTTGTGAGTCCAGATTTGTGTAAAACATGATAAAGATCTTAAAAAATGAATCAATAATGAACAAGACCATCAGCCATGAAGATGTAAATGTCAACTGTTCAAGCTGTTAGACAATGAATTAAGTGGTTTTTTTTAATGAAATTCTTAAATTTATGAAATAATGAGGAACTCAAGGTACCTAACAACAGCAAAAGAACTATGTTAAGAAACAAAATCCAACATGGAACCACATGATAAAATCTTTATAAAAGGCCAGTAAGTTATGACCAGGATAGATGGAACATACATCTCTACATTGTAAAAGGAAAAAATAAATAACGAAATATTAAGATATTACTAAATTATTCCATTGTTTGTACTATTTACAAAGCATTACTTCTTTTCCCACTGTATCAATCACTAACAAATTTAGTCCCTTTCAAATCATCCTGATTAAGAAATACAATATCAAGTCAGCTTGTCTATATCACATTTATACAGAGAACTCTCAGTCTTCACAATTATAATTCACTGTTTTCTTATTTCCTACTGTGAACGCAACTTTATATTTATCCTTAATAGCCTAGCCTTTCTTTTTACAGAATTACCATAACTCCAGAAGTATTGAAAATCTGAGTTTCTCCAGTTTTACACTTAAAATCTCTAGTATATCTTTCTCAACAGCATCAGCATTTATATGCAGCAAAGAAATTGTGAAAAAATTCAGCTATCATGCTATTTCTTCATAGTATTTTCTCATTCTTTAAAATTATATCCTAAAAGAAATGGCATAAAAAGAACATGTTATAAACATACTCACTAAATGAGCCAGTATGGTTACATGGTGTGCACAGAGTTTGGCAGTACCATATCTGAGAAAAGACAAGACAGTCATGTTTATCCAACTATTCAGAAAAAATCTGATGATGAACTTCCCTGAAACACTACATATTCCAACAGATGCGTATAAATTGCAGTTATTTCCATGGACAAAGAGTTTCACAAGGTATCATACTCTGGAATGCTGAAGAGTCAGCATTTTGGCAAGAACCAAAGGAAGGAAAGAATTTCTCAATTTAGTACTGTGGTGTGAAAGCAAACCATTTTGGAAAAGCATTCAAAAATTATAAAATGGAATTTTATCTATACATTTCAAATGTAAAATAATTGACTCTGTAAGTATCTATAAGCCCCCAAAATAAAAACTGTGGATATGTTGTACCGGGCAAGGAAGCACCATGCATCCATAGCTAACAAAGAGGTGATCATTTTAGCACTCAGCACAGCATTCAATAGTGCAGCATCCTAAGGAAAAACAGAAAAGTTTCCTTACTGAAAATCTTTTTTATTTGTATAGTTTGGTTTTTTGTGTTCTGTTTTTGTTTTTCTTGTTGTAAAACTTTCTTATTTCTATACCTACTTCTACAATAAATTAGCATTAGTACAAACTTTGGAGCCAATTCCTTACTGACTCTCCACTAGTTTTCCAAGGCTGTAAGTTCCAAGAGAGGAGAGTGACCACCTGTCTTCTGAAGAGCAGTTGCTGGACTTGAATCACCAGAGAGGCATGGCCTTTGGGGTACTAGCACAATGCTCTATTGACCAAGCCAATCCTATCATTAATGTTACTCCTCCTCCTAATACTAGTGAAGGGATTCCCTATCATTAATATAGAACTCACTGATATCCACTAGGCCAATAGTTGTTGTTCTGTACGATCTAGTCAGAACTGACCCCCTGCTGACTCTTCAGTAGGTTTTCAGAAGCAGTAAATCTCATGGGAGAAAGCTGCCCCATCCTTTACCCACTGAGCAGCTGATACATTCAAGCTACCTCAATTTGAGTAAGGACAACTCCTTGTCACTAGAGCTCTCTCAAAATTACATTAGAAATTATTATCAGAATCCAATAACAGAACTTGATTAGGGAGACTATACTTATTAGTATCTCACAGAATCTATGTTGCTGCCATCCTCTCTCAATGTTTATTCAGCAATTTCATAATTTCTAGATATTTATTATTCATTGGTATTCTATCTTTAATAATTTGATATTTACCTAAATTTTAACATTTTTTCTCCCTAGAAATTCTTCTACCCCTCCTGCTTTGCTAATCCAATATTATAAAACAAACAAAACATATCTACATCATGCCTAAAGCCTAGAAATAATCTGGTATTATATACTATCATTTATTTCTCATTTCTTTATGAAACTGAGTAAGGTAAAATCTAACACATTTTTCTCTCTTCTTAGTGCGTTCATAACTCAACACTGAAAATGTTTTTGCCAAATATTTCAATACCAGTATCTGATTGAGCGGTTTGGTGGACTAGAGGCAAGGAGTTGCACTGCCAACCCTAAGGCCTAAGGTTCAAATACACTAGCTGCTCCATCGGAGAAAAATATATAATCTCCTCCTGTGTAATGTCTAGCCTGAAAACCCACTGGGATTAGCTATGAGTTAGTTCTGTCTTGAAAACAGTAAGTTAGTGACTAGTATCTATCTGAGTAATATAAATATCTTGAATGACCATTTCATAAGATATAAGTGAATTAAAAAGATCATGTAAGGAGAATGACATTCAAAATGAATAAATGTATCTTAACTTTATCCACACTTTGTTTCTAAATCACAGTCTCTATGAACAGAAAGTAAGTGTATAAGCCCTCAGTTTTCCCCAGCAAGCAGTAACTTACCAATTCAGGAAAGACTGATGGGTGTGAAGAAGCAATAAAGGTACACAGATGAACACAAATGTACTGATACAAGGTGACAGCAACCTGGGCTTGCCCTTTATTGTTTACTCCCTGTAAACGAACAGGGAGGGAGAGTTCAGCAGAACACTGCTCAAAACTGCAGAAAAGGGCTTTGAGTAGAGATATCCTGCAGGGAAAATGGAGAACATTGTACTTACATTAATATTTAATAATCTATCTGCAGACATGACAATAATAATTTGACAACTGGAGGCTATTTTTAGCAAAGCTCATGTTTTCAGAGCTAAATACACACACACAAGCACTCACACACATGTATAATTAACAGCTTCCACTAATAGTAAATAGTGACACATAAAAAATAGATATATTAATTGACAGAGGAATCCCTTAAAAGTGTAGAACTTTCCTGGAAATTTTTTTTTTAATCATTTACCAATTATATACCAGGTCAAAGTGTTCAGTTATACATAAAGTTCTGTAAAAACCTGAAATTTAAATGGTTAAATTAAAAACCTCTATCAACAATTAAAAAGCATTATAGCTTAGACATAAAGGGAACACTGTAAAATTGAAATGGCCAAAGAAAGCCTCAAAAAAGATTTAAACAACAAATGATAGGCAAGATATAAATAGGTAAAGAAGACAGAAAGCCTAAATGAGAGGCCAAGTATGAACCACTTGTGTGACAGAGAAAAATGTCTGCAAAATGTAAGTGAAGAGATGAGGAGCAATTGAAGGCGGCAACAGATGGAAATGGACTTTCCGTACTCAACGTCTGGGGACAATATGTGTATGAATAACATTCAAATAACAAAGCTGCTATATAAAAACTTTACCAAAAACACACAAAAAAAGGTTAAAAAAACTAAAGGAAGAAACAAAAGGACTGAATGTACAGCTGAGGAGTTCTGACATTCTTCTTCAGTTACTGAGCAGGAAAACAGAAGCTCAGAGCCAGACACTGGAGACACTAAATTTGGTGCCGCTTTCTAATGTCTAAAGAAATGGGTGAAAAGCCTTAAAAGCCGAGCATAGTTATAATTCATGCAGTGAACGAATAATGCCACAAAGATGATGTTTGCATGACAGATGAATAAAAATGAAATTACCAGGAAACACAGCATTCTGCTTATGAGATTTAATGTTATTTATTATTATATCTTTATATTATGAGTCAATGTTTATAATGCAAATCATGAGGCAAAGACTTCAAAAAGACTAAACAAAACTTAAATATTTTTAGCACTGTGTATGTATCTTAATTAATTAAAATACTTACGAGTTTTATATTAACTTAAACTCACATATATAATAAATACGATCACATAAATCATATATATCTAAGTATGTGTGCATACATAATACAAAGATACATGGAGAGTTCTGGTGATGTAGCCTGTAGGGAGGCTGTCCTATTACTTAGAAGGCAGTACATCTCTGGTGGTTCAAATCCACCAACGGCTCCACAGGAGAAAGATGGTCAGTAATTTCCTTTCTTGTGATTTGAGTTACAGCCTCTCAAAATCTGCTGTAGGGTCAGCTTTGGGTTGTTTCTGACTTGATGGTAATGAGTTGCTTGTATGTACAAACATATGCTATTAGGTGCTGTAGAGTTGAGTATGACCCATTGTGACCCTATGAACAATATATATGAACCCTGTCCTGTCCTGTGCCATCCTCACCCTTTCTGACACACTCAAGTCCACTGCAGCAGTCACTGTGCCAGTTTACACAGACACACACACACACACACACACATGCACAGATATGAAGTTTACACAGTAAGTTAGGATACCAGATATAACAACAAATTTCAAGACCATTATGAACATTTTGAATGCTATAATATAACTAGATATAAAGAACTGATTATACCTGGCTTTATCTTCTGAGACTCGGCTTTCTGCACACCACAGCATCTGCACATCCTCAGGCTTAGAAGGTAGCTTATCCAGGATGACAACCAGAAGTAGACATTGCGGGAACTGTAGTTCACAAGGCAGGTCTTAGGGGTATTAAAAAAATACTGAGTTACAGCAAACAGGCAAAAACATTACACAGCGTTAAGTGTTTATTTTTAAAACTGACTTTCCTAGACACTGAATTTGACTTTGCTATTGGTTGGGTGGAGATATATGAATAGAGTGTGTTTGCCTATCCAAGGGGAATCTCGCTAATAAATTAAGCAGATTCAGCAGCAAAATAGGAGAATCTGACAACCAGAAAAGCAAAAGCAAGAGAATGAAATGCATCCTTTAGGGCCAGGGCCTCTAGGACCATATGGCAACAACCGCAGCAGCTACAGCAGTGACCTGAGTGGGACAGAGCCGACTTTGGGACCACTATCTCACTAAACCAGAGCTAAGTTTGTAGGACGGGGGCAGGGTTAGACATAAATGGTAGGACTGAAAGTTCTGTAATATTCACGTAAAGGCATGAGTTTGAGATGCTCGTAAGCAACATGTCAGTGGCTGTCCTGACTGAGTGAATGACTATATTCTGCTACTAATCTGAATTACAGCCTTTGACTTCCCTAATATGATTTTGTGTGGTCGGTGAGCTATAGCAGGAGATTTTTGAGCTGAATAAAATAGTTAAGACTGGTGTCAGGATGAATAAAAAGAGGTGCGGGAGTGTGGGGAACACATCTGATCTCATGGGAATTTGTTTTGTGTTATTTACAGGGGAAGTTCCCCTTTGTGGGATTGGTAATGGTCAGACATGGCTGCCTCTAACTGGCCCTTGCTCCTTTTACACATTCCCTAAATGTGTTCAGCAGAAATTTGATTGTGGTATGCAAAGGAAATTGAGACAATTTTTTAAAAGAAAATGAAATAAGGTGGAATTATTAAAATAATTAAAAATAAAATTTTTACATATTTAATTTTAAAAAAGAAATAATTACAGAGGAAAATAATCCTGCCTCTAATATGTCACATAGTTAATAGGTGATTTAACACTAAAACTGTTTTGAAGCTTACCAAGTTCCCTGTCCAAAATGACTTGCACAAAAGGCTGGAACGTGAGAAGCTGACTGATGAGTGGATCTAGTGTCACCAGGAAAGTTCCTGCGATCTCCTCCTGCTGTGCTTTAGAAATCATGGTCGCATACAGACTCGGAGGAAACTTGCTTGAAAGAGAAGAGACAAAATATGTGCTAGTTACCGTCTCATTTTAATTATAGATGCTACAAGTAATGGTCTTCTACCAGTAAAAATAAAGTGAAAAAAATCAGCAACATACCTTCTACAAAACAAACTTCAAAGTGCTAAATTTATACCAGCATAGTTAATCACCCTTCTGAACTAAAGCAGCCATATCACACCAGACCAAACTCACTGCCATCAAGTCAATTCCAACTTGCAGCAACCCTACAGAACAAAGGAGAGCTTCCCCACAGGGTTGCCAAGGCTGCAAATCTTTCTAGAAGCAGAAAGACACTTCTTTATTACAAGGAGCAGCTGGTGGGTTTGAACTGGTGACTTCCAGGTTAGATCAGTGCTTTAAATACCGTGCCAACAGAGATTGCTAACATGGCTATAATTAACAAAATTAACATAATATACAGACATCTCTAGAATTATTTTGTTGCATTTAATATTACATCTTGGCAATGTCCTTAAAAATACTGTAAAATAATGAATCTTAAATAAATTTTTTAAAAAGTGGAATATTTATGAACAATTCAAAGATAATTTTTTTATTAAAACTTATCTTAAAATAGTTGTTGTTATATACTATTGCCTCTAAAGTGACTCTCAGCTGACTCTCTAGAGGGTTTTCAGAGGCAACAAATTGCTCAGGAAGAGACTGCACATCTTTGTCCCTCAGTAGCTGGTGGATTCGAACCATGTACCCTTGGGCTGGCAGCACAACTCTTTACTACTAAATCATCAGAACTCCCTAACAAATGGGGTGAATTCTGAATTTACTATAAATTAATGTTTTTCTGATGCATGATCTTTGTAAATAAATTATATATTAACACTGAAGATGGATCCAAATATTTTTTTCATGAAAGTGACTAAACATCAAGCAAAATCTATGTAGAATATTCTATAATATTTATTTTATATTCCAGTCTTTTTATTTTAATTGTGATAAACTTGAAAGCACAAGAAACTCTGTATGCAGACACACACACACAAACACACATGCACATACATGGTAATGCTGATCGAATGCATTTAGAACTAGATGTGGGGGGTGTGAAAAAAAATAAAAACTATTGGCAAAGTTTTTGTTCTGATAGTTTAAAAACTAAAGTTGCCATTTAATAGGATGAGAAAGATTACAAGAGAAGCAAACTTGGTGGAGAGTGGGGATGGTATGGAATGGGAATCAAGAGTTCAGTTTGAGACAATATAAATTAAGATTGCCAATAAGAAATTTAAATGTGGCATTCATAGGAGAGATGTTAACTGTAAAGCCCTCAGACTAACTCCTGACAAAGAAGAGGTTTAAAGACTAAGCTCTAGGGCATATCCAACTTTACAGAGCCTAAGAATGCATTTACTAATAATACAAAGAAAGCCAGTGAGCACAGAAACCAAGGTGAAATCCCTAAACAACAGAGGAAGTGTTCAATAGTAAGGGTGGAATGCTACTACTCAGATGAACCTATAGAACTGACTACATGATAGAGCAATGATGATCACCAATGATCTCACCAAGAGTGGTTTTGGTGACATTGAACTGGTGAAACTTTGCATGGTACAAATGGCATGGGTGCACTTTGTTAATCCTATGACCAGTCTTACCTGTGTATCTGAAGATAGAGCTGGTGCAATGTACAGCAAGAATCAGAGAGGAATGGAAGAAATTCCTAAAATAAAACAATTCTATTAACTTTTTGTACACAACAAACCTTACTAATACACATCTTCTCGCAAAACACATGTAAAACAAAGCAGAATCCTAAATGTTTCATATTCTTTTTCTACATGAGAGGGGGGAAAACCCCAAAAAATGAGGCTAAACACTTAAAATTCTTTAATGATGTAGTAGTAGCTAACATTTACTGATAATGTACCATATATAAAACATGTACCAATTGGCTTTACACATGTTATTATTTTAGACTTCTCAAACATCTAAATGATGAATTACCATACTCAATTCAAGACTGGAAAGCTGAGACTGAGATTCATTGTTGTTATGTGAGCCATCAGATAGCAGGTAATTTAACCAAGTCACACTGCTAAAATCCAGTTAAGATCTAGGATAACACACAAGTATGACTGTTACTGGATTACTCAGAAAAGAAATAAATTTTAGTGCAGTATAAGATACAGAATAAGTGGATAATTTTAAAATGGTTTAGCACAGAATTCATCAAAATGGACCTAATTAGGGGTCGTGTTGTCATCTACACACCAAGAAAATGTGTAACTAGTCATCAGGTGCCCTTGATGCTGCACGTGGCAGTGATGACATCTACCAGGGGAATACACACCCTCCACACTGCAGGCACCCAGTGGAAGAGCTCTGACTACTCTACAGCTCCCAGGAGTCGTTTTGGTCAGCACTCCAAATAGGGTAACAACATGCTCTCATTTGGTGTGCTTGCCGTCAGATTATGACTAATAAACAGTCCCTAAAAGTTCTGATTTTTTCATCAAAAAAAAGGAAAGATGAGGACAAATGCAAAATTCAACATGGAGATATTGTTTTTATGTGTCATTGACTCAGGGCCAATTCACAGCTGACCCTCCAACAGGTTTTAGAGACTGTAAATCCCAAGTTGTCCCATCTTGCTTCCAAGAAGCAGTGGGTGTTATGACTTTGGCCTGGTGATTTGGGTGTTTTTTTTTTCCTTTTAAAAAAATCATTATCTATTTACAGGTATATATCACTCAACATCCACTTCATGTGACTACATCTACTCCTGAGAGTCAGGCCCCCAGTTGTCTGAATGCCATGATGCCTTTAAGTCAGGGTCCTATTTATGCCTTCATGCCACACGGAGTCTGAAAGCCAACTAGTCGGTTGAGATGGAGGCCAGGTCTAAATCCCAACCTCAATTCCCAGCGACATCGCAGGTCTAGTCCTTGTGTTTTGCTCAGTGTGGTCCTGCAGGGCTCTGATGGAAAGGTAAGTGCCCAGTGAAGCAGAAGGCAATGTACAATACAGGACCAGTTAAACACTGTAATTAGTTGATTACTTTAATTAATGGTAATTAGGCTATTAAGCAAAACATCTATGAAAACCCAGGATGATTTGTAAACCTTCACTCAAATAAAAAACAACTAAAATAGAAGTTATGTGCCGAGATGCTTCAGGCACCCTTGCAACACTGTTCCCTACTGGGGCAAGTCCTCAGAGACAAGCTGGTCTTCCCTGCAGCTAGCTTAGCGGAGAAGGTTGTAACCACCTGAGGGGTTTGCAGAGGGAGTTTCCTGGGCTTCCTGCCTGGCGGGACCCGGCCCAGCACTCAACTAAGGAACCCCAACAGGAACTGCCTAACACAGGCTGTGTACTGTACTACTCTATGGACACAGGTGTTTCCACAACATCTTACTTTACAGAACATATGAGGCTGTTAAGTGATGGATGCATAGTTTTACTACTAATGTTCTCCTCAGTGGTTAATCTCTCTCTTTTGCAAGGATTTTCTGCTCTTCAAATAATCTGTGTGACAAATTTTCTATTCATATATTTTGAACTATCAGTGGTATTCTGATGACCCCCCAAATGCAAACCTCAACAACATAATTTAGAGATAGAGCAGAAATTTTCTGAACATATTGTTAAAAGTTGAATTATCTTCTTAAAATGGATTCTTGTTTACCAAAATACTTTTTTCAGAGAGCAGAATAAAAATTATGATAGAACCTGAAGTAATAAAACATATGTTCACTATTTATATGCTAATAATACTAATTCAATTGGGAAAAGGTCACAAAATATATTCTTTTTTAAACAAATATTTTTTTATTTCTAACAGGGGAAAGTGTGAATGCAGTCCCCAAACACCACAATTATGCAGCTGAGTTTCCACATTTGGGGAAATTGCAATGGTCAGCACATCCGGGGTGCAATGGATAAACTTTGCCTTGGGAAAACCACCTTCATGATCATGGTATCTCCCCTGCCAGATAAGTATAGGAAGTATACTCTTGATAAAATGTCAACTCTGGGCCAATTTCCATTCCACATAAAAGTGGAAATTGCCTTACCCAGCTTGTTGAAGAATGTAATTGGTATTTGTATTGGGACTTCATTAAACTTGTAGATTGCCTTTGTTAGAGCTGTCATTTTCACAATTCTGAGTCCTATCCATGAGCAAGGTATATTCTTTCATTTCTGTTGATATCTTTTCATTTCTTGTAGTGATGTTTTGTAATTTTTCTTATATAGGTCTTTTGTGCCTTTAGTTGGATGACTCAACGTCACATAACAACAATAGCATACATACTATGACAGGTTTGGAAGCAGGAGTGGCATCCACTTCCTAAACAACATGCCTCTGCGGAAACTATGAACTTTAATAAATGTTGACAGTTGTAGAGGGGCTTCAGGCCTTTTGTTCATAGGGTTGCTATGAGTTGTGCTTGACTTGAAGGCAATCAACAAAAACATTCACACAAATGGAATATGCAACAATGAAAAACAATGAACTTGTAAAGCATTACACAACATGAGTCTGGAAAACATTACACTGAGTGAAATAACTCAGTCACAAAGGGACAAATACTGCATAAAACTGTTGTTATAAAATAGGACTGACATAAGGGGTTGAGGGCAGAATAGGAAAATAGTGCATAAATAATGAACACTGCTTTGGAACAGATAAACAGAAGAAATGTCTGAAAGGAATGTAAGATTAGGAGAAAAATATATATATATATATAAAACAACAATCTGGAACAAGAGGTGCATTGCAAAGTGGACTAAGGGAGAGGATAGGGAGGAAAATGTGCAACAATGAATGATTAAAAAACAACTATGAAAAAGAAAATAAAAACATGGTAATATAATTCATGTAAGGTCACATTCACAAGTAAAACACACACCTTACCTTAGTGTAATGCAAAAGGGAGTTGGCAAAGAAACGACATAATTTGAGTGTTTTCTGAAATAATCGGTAGTCACTGTTATCCTATTTTAAAAAAAGAAATAAGACTGCATAATGAGGAAAGAATAGGAAATTAGCTAAACTTACAAATTTTTCAAGACTTTATGAAATAGTGTAAATTTTTCTAAAAATATCTTATTATTCTATGCATTTTTGTTGGAAGCAACACAAATAAGCAAATCAAAAGCAGGTATTTAATAAAATTTATATGAAGTTCCTAGATCACAAAAATGTTTGATGTGTCTAACCCAAAGTTACTAACAATGTTAGTTGCTAATCCAAAGTTTAATGGTTCGAGTTCAACCAGATGTGCCTTAAAGAAAGGCCTAGGACCTTACTTCCAAAAGCCCCAGTCACTGAAACCCCACAGAACAGTCTACCTACCGCATGTGGTGGCAACTGAGTCTAAATAAATTTGACAGCAACTAATTTTTTTATAGAAAACTTCGCATTAAGAAATCTTAACCCCAAAGAGGTACTGTGTTTCTTTGTTGATTTTAAAGTGCTAGGAGGAATTAAATGAATTTCTGAAAATACTGAGAACTATTTGATTAGCAAAGATTAAAACCACAGAAATATTCCTCAGTAAGAAGAAAATGAGGAAATAAGACTTCACCATTGGTTAGAGCATAAATAATACACTATTACTGTTAAAAACTTGACTCAGCAGCAAACTAACTTTTGGAAATGAATTCCATAGATAGCAGAGGTGTGCAATGCGTACACTTACTATGTTGTAAAAGTTAGAAAGGAACTGTTTATTTGTTGGAGAATGGCTACATAAAGACAAGGTACATTTCACCAAGTTAAAACATTCATGTTAACTATTTGCACCACCTAGGGAGTCAACCCAAATAATAGTTTATGTTTATAGTCTAATATAAATCTCTATAAGTAAAAATAGGAATAGGAACAGAAATTTACACCTCAGGATCTTACAAATAAATATCCTCATCTTTATGGTAAAACGAAATTGTTGGTATCTAAAAGCTATGTTTAAAAGCCTATTACACCCATCAACAAATGAATGGATAGAGAAGCTGTGGTATATTCACACAATAGAATACTACGCTGCATTGAAGAACAAGGAACTCATGCAATATTATTCAAAATGGGTGACCCTGGAGAACATTATGCTGAGTGAAGTGTCTCGGTCACAAAAGGACAAATACTGCATGGTGCTACTGTTGTAGAATGGGACTGACATCAGGGTTGGGGTAAGATTGAGAAAAACTGGATAAAGTATGTATACTTCATTGAAACAGATGGGGGAGAGAATAATTTAAAAGCGATATATGATAGGGTATTATGGTTATCACAAGAGTCCAGATTAAGGTTGCATAGTAGACTGTACTTGGGTCTGTGGGAGGGGTGTGGGGGGACTGTATACCAAAGAAGGAATTTTCTTTTACTTTTCAAAGAGAGGAGTGAACTGGGAGGGGATGGGGTAGGCAGGGAGAAAAGTGCAACAATGTATGAATGGAAATCCAAAAATCTCCGTAAATGTTCATTAAAATATTTTTTTTTAAGTCTATTACAATGTTCTCTTTTTGCAACAAATTTCTCAAAACTTATTTGAGAATTTCTTATAAAATTTAGAATCTCATAGACACATCCTTACCATCCATAAAGCTGCATGGGAGAATACAAACTTACAGTATGATTTCTAAACCAATACCAACAGTGAACAGCAGAGGGTGTTGCAGATTAGACTATAGAGTTAAAAATAGCAACGGTCTATCCCGAAAATTCTCTCAGGCAAGGGATAGTAAACAATGCTGGATACATTTTAGTCAGTCCCCAAATGGCACAAATCAGAGAAATCATGACAATAGGGGCAGTTTGAATTTCCATTTTAAATTTTTGGGGTTTTGTACAAAAACAGCTTAACATAAACTGATTTTTTTTTTTT
>NW_006399807.1:13289656-13304467 GCF_000299155.1 Elephantulus edwardii | reverse complement strand
TATTCTCTTAGCTACTTCCTGCTGAAAAGGGACGCTGTGGGTTTCAGGATAAACTGAATTTATAAACTTTGTGCACAAAGAGTTTCCCTGGTGAGGCACCCTAGAATTTTTCTCTCTTGCCACTACAAACTACTGTTATTTGGGCTTTCCCCATCTCTTTCCTCTTCAATCTTAGTCTTCAAGTACTAGCTGGAGGGACTTTGGTGTCAAGACAAGCAAGAAAAAAAACAGGGAAAAAATAAAGATAATGCTGGATACAGGACTATGTAGGATTGAAGTGGAGAACAGGGGAACATTTTCTATTGTCACAGCAACACTCAACCAAATTTAACTCTCTTTACATCAAGGTCAGGAGAATTTGAGAAGTATATAAAAAAATTGTTTGCAGGCTGAGGGCTACTGTGTTGTGAATCTCAGTTCAAGCTGGACTCTAGGATGGCCTCTCATGTCTTGAGGAGGGACATGTATGGAACGCTCGGGGCTCTTATTGGCTTTATTTTCACCCCAAGTGGGTGTTGGCAGAGGGTACGTGACAGATGAATTGGGGGTCTCTGGCCCAGAGTCTGCCATCATATGGGCATGCTAGAATTGTAAAATACTGTAGGTTCTTGAGTGTAGTTTTAATTGTTTTGGGTCAAACATTTTTTTAGGTCCTACTGCTCCACAAATTGCTTGTCTGTCAGATACTCCTCTAAATCTGAACATTCAGATTAAGACAGACTAGGAAGAAGGATTGGCCACCCACTTCTGAAATAGCAGGCCTCTGAAAACCCTATGCACAACCGAACACACGCAGAGTAACAGAAAGGGCAACCTAGGTAGAACTTTCAAGTATGGAAATATTGATTCGGTGACTGGGGTAATCGGGATGGGTGTGTCGGAGGCAGTGCAATTGGCACAGGATAGAGCAGGGTTTAGGGCTGTTGTGCATAGGGTCGCTATGAGTTGCAAACGACTTGATGGCACATAACAACAACAACAATAGCCCTGGTCTGTCCATTTGCTGTACAGAGGTAACTTGTGGTTGCTGTGAAGCTGAAGACTGTGACACTGATGTGTCAAATGCGGTAATGGTTACCCATTATGGACATAATGGACAGTGTTTGGTGGAGCTCCCCAATTAAAACAAGCTTGGAAGCAGGAGTGGCATCTACTTCTGAAAGAGCTTGCCTCCAGAAACCCTATGAACCTGGAGAAAGGATGAAAGTTATACAAGTGTCCAGGTCTTTTGTTTATAGGGTCGCTATTAGTCAGTCGCCTACGACTCGACAGCACCTAATAACAATATGAAAAATTGTAAATGAAAAATAAAAAGGAAAAGGAATATAAGGGCAGGACATAAAGGATAAAAAGAAAACATTTAACCTCATTTTCAATCAACTTCTCTCTCACTACCTTAAGGTTCTACCTTCCTTGAGTGTCTGTTTTTACACAACATCCCTACTCCAGGAGTTGCTTGTTAGTAATATTTAAGGAGCAGATGAATCCTTACATCTCCAGTTCCAGGCTAGCTGGCAGGGAAGCAAGCAGAAACAAGGGAATTCCCTACACAGTTTGCAGGTCTGCAATAGGAGGGACGAGCTACTGTTATTCCAGAAAGAAATATTCAGATCACTGTCTCGTTAAAATTTATATAACTATTGAGTCTTGAGTAGAATTAATTTAGGGCAATTATTGAGTTAAAAAAAAATTCAGAAGGCTAGTCCAAGAGCAAAAGCACTATGCATAATATGGTTATAGGAAAACAGGCTATAATCCCCAATAATATCACAGGTGAACATTCACAACACAATCTGTTTCATAAATGAGGTGAAAAAGATTATATTTAACTTTCTGAAATAAAAACACAAGGTAAATATACACTAGTTTTAGAAGACTGATTCATACTGGTCATAATATGTACACACTTTTATACTGTGTTACTATAGAATGAATTGGTATAGAAAAGACAGATCCACATGGCTAGGCCAAAAACAAATACATCTCTAAAGAGTTCGATCTTTTTCATCTGAAGCAAAGAAAGAACTAAGGGCTCTGAGGAGACTGGCTGAGCAGCAAGCACAAGACACACTACAGGCAGCTAGGAAGGAGTCTATCCAATGCTCCAGACGCAAAGTAACTATGTCTGCAAATGAGTTCATTTTAATGTGTTAAGACAAAAACCAAACTAAAACATTTTAAAGTAAGTTAATCAACAGATTCAAAGGAGATTTTGTGACCACCAACCAAAAGAAGAGAGAATGCTTTCAATTGCTTGGAAGAAGGTATTTTACCTGTATGTCTGACTGTGCCATCTGCTCAGCTAGCTGTAAGCAAGAATGGAAGGAGCAGATAATATCTTCACACAAGCTCGTAATTATATCTTTGTGTTTCAAATGGTTTTTTAGAAGCGACTGGTGCTTAAGGCTCTGCCTAAGTAAATAAAAAGAATACATTGACCATAAATAACATATCAAGAATTTAGGCCCATAAAAATACAATAAATTAAAACACTCATACACCCACACACCCCATTTAACAGATGGTGTAATTAACATATTTCACCTTTACCTTGAAGCAGCTTTGTTGGAGTAAGTTGCTAATTTTTTTCTCTCCTTTTAAAATATTAATTGAATTCTTACTATGTGCTCTGGAAGCAGGAAGCAGCATCCACTTCCGAAAGGCTTGCCTCCGGAAACTATGTACGAACAGTACTCAGGCCGTTCATTCATAGGGTCGCTATGAGTCGTCTACGACTCGATGACATCAAACAACAAGAACAACTATGTGCTAGGAACTCTGATAGTCTTGAAGATAGAGGACAGTTAAACAGACAAAACCATTGCTCTGTATGGAAAGAGTTGGTGGTCAAGTATAGAGGTCAACTAAATAACAAGAATCATTCATTCATTACATTGTGACAAATGTTAAAGAAGAATGGTGTGGGGAAACTATAGGAATATATATCAGGAAGATCTCATCCAACTTTTGAGGATAGCAAAATATGCTAAAAAGATGATGTAACATTTAAAGAAAGAAGGGAAAGATAAGCAGTCAGCAAGGTGTATAGCAGGGAAAAGGAGTATTTGAAAAAGTACAGGGAAAAGGTTTCCCCTGTGCTCCTTGGAGGCAAGGATTCTGGAGCTTCATCTGACATACTTTGAACATGTTGCAAGGAGGGACCAGTCCTTCGAGAGGGACTTCATGCTTGGGAGGGTGGAGGGACAGCGCAGGAAAGGAAGACCCTTGATGAGATGAATTGATTCACTAACTGGGGTAACAGGGGTGGGTGTGTCAGAGACACTGAGATTGGCACAGGATAGGGCAGAGTTTAGGGCTGTTGTACATAGAGTCACAGGCGACTTGATGGCACATAACAACAACAACAACAGCAGACAGATACAAGAAGGCTCACAGCCTGGAGAGTTTGGTAAGTTTTAGCAACTAAGAGTGACTGGTGTGTTCATGAACAAGAACTTAACAGAAACAGCAGCATGAGACAGGTTTGAGAGGAAGGGAGGGGACAGGAGTAACAGTGCTATACTTCGTAGTAAAATGGGATAAATTTTCCCAGTAGCATAACAATATGATTTACATTTTTTTAAAATATCACTCCAAATGCTGAAAAATGAATTGGAAGGGAGCAGAAACTGAAGATATTTCCCTAGCAATGATGGCATTCATTTTGTGCCAAGAATGTTTTTTGGTCAGGATTCTGTATTGTGTTTCTGTGTCAATGGTATTTCAAAGAGCAGGAGGATCATCCAGGTGGACAGGTTACTAAGAGTTTTCAGACAAAGACAGGCTAGAAACGGGATTGGGCATCCATTTCTGAAACAATCTATCACTGGAACTTTTATGAGTAACACTGAAACACTGTCTGATAGTGCCAGAAGACAGGGTTCTCAAGTTAGAAAGCATTCAAAATGCAACTAGGGAAGAGTTACCTTCTCAAAGTACCTTAATGATGTGAATGGAATAAAGCTTTCAGCCAAGAAAAGACTGATTTGCTGATGTGGCATAACTTAGAGGAGAAACCATAATAACCATCCACTAATAATCAGAACATGAAATATATTAAATGTGAATTTAAGAAAATCGGGAAGTTGTAAAAAAAAAATTAAATAAATATATAAAAATCAAAATCCTAAGGATTAGTGAGCTGAAATAGACTAAAACTGGCCTTGTATTTGCATTCATCATCACAAAGAACATTGCAAAGCTTATTCTGAAATAAATACCGTCAGTGATTGAATATCCATACGCATATGAAGAAGTCCTCTTAATACAACTAATATTCAGATTTCCTCACCAACTCCTAAAGCAAAAGATGAAGAAATAGAAAAATTTCCACAAACTTTTAAAGTCTGAAATTAAATGAACATGCAATAAAAATACATTCATAACTGACGATTAGAACGCAAAAGTTGCAAACAGAAGGAGGACTGGACCAGAAAATATATTCTTGGATCAAGATCCTATGCACAAAATCCAAAACAATAAAGTTCATAAAAGAAATGGGACAAACTTAGGGATCCTAATCTATGAGATAAACAAATTTCATAGAAAACACACAATCAACAAATGATAAAGTAGATGACTGGATCCTCCTAAAAATTAAATTCCTGTGTGATGAAATGTGCAAGGAGTTAGAGTCAGAAAATCAAAAGGGCTGAACACGCTCAGCATTTCTTAAGCTCAAGGAACTGAAAAACAAATTCAAACCTCGAGTTGCTATAATCAAGGATGCTTTAGGCAGAATATTAAATGATCCAGGAAGTATTAAAAGAAGACAGAAGGAATATACTGAGTCACTGTATCAAAAGGAATTGGCAGACACAGAAGAATTTCATGAAACAACATATGAGCAAGAGCCTATGGTAATGAAAGAAGAAGCTCAGGCTGCTTTGAAGGAAATGGCAAAAAATAAGGCCCCAGGAATAGATGGTATACCAATTGACATATTTCAGCTAACAGATGCTGCCCTGGATGTGCTCACCAAGTTGTGCCAAGAAATCTTGAGATCAACCAGCTGGATAACTAAGTGGAAGAGATCTAATATTTGTTCCCATCCCAAAGAAAGGTGACCCAACAGAGTGTGGAAACTATAGAACAATTTCACATGCAAGCAAGATTCTACTGAAGATTATCCAAAAATGACTGGAATAACACACCAGCAGAGAACTGCCAGAAGTCCAGGCTGGGTTTAGAAGGGGTCGTGGTACTAGGGATATTATAGCTATGTTAGATGTATCTTAGCTGAAAGCAAAGAATACCAGAGGAATGTATATCTGTTTCATTGACTATGCAAAGGCATTTGACTGCGTGGATCATAATAAACTGTGGCTGAGTCTCAGAAGAATGGGAATCCCAGAACACTTGATCGTGCCAATGAAAAACCTATACTTGGACCAGGAGGCAGTTGTCAGAACAGAGCAAGGGAACACTACATGGTTCAAAATTGGGAAGGGTGTACACCAGGAATGTGTCCTATCTCCATACCTTTCCAACCTGTATGCAGAACAGATTATCCAAGAGGCTGGGCTCTATGAGGAGAAATGTGAGGTCAAGATTGGTGGACGATCTATCAACAATCTGCATTATTCAGATGACACAACCCTGCTTGCTGAAACTGAGGAGGACCTGAAGCGCTTGCTGCAGAGGGTCAAGGACTGCAGCCTCCAATATGGGTTGAGGCTCAATGTTAAGAAGACAAAGATTCTCACCACTGGGCCAACTGGCAGCATCAGGATGGATGGTGAAGAGATTGAGATTGTTCACAGCTTTAGTTTGCTTGGCTCCACAATCAACACTCTTGGCACCAGCAGCCAGGAAATTAAAAGACATATTGCCATGAGAAAGTCTGCTGTTAGGGACCTCTCCAAAGTACTGAAGAGTAATGGTGTCTCTCTGGAGACTAAGGTGTGTCTGATACGGGCCATGGTCTTTGCTATCACTTGTTATGCATCAGAGAGTTGGACAATGACCAAGGAGGATAGAAGGAGAATTGATGCCTTTGAGCTGTGGTGCTAGAGAATAGTGTTGAGGGTACCATGGACTGCTAAGAAAACTAACAGGTTCATCCTAGAAAGGGTTAAACTAGGCTGCTTCTTGGAGGCAAGGATCCTGGGGCTTCATCTCACATACTATGGAAATGTTGTAAGGAGGGACAGGTCCTTGGAGAGGTACATCATGCTTGGGAGGGTGGAGGAACGGCGCAGGAGGGGAAGGCCCTCTATGAGGTGGATTGATTCAGTGACTGGGGTAATCAGGATGAGAGTGTCAGAGACAGTGCCATTGGCATAGGACAGAACAGAGTTTAGAGCTGTTGTACATAGGGTCGCTATGAGTTGCAAGTGACTCGATGGCACATAACAATAACAACAACATGTGATTAAAAGACTTTCCTTGGCAATGACTTATTGGATAAGAGACTGAGTACGAAAAATTACAGAAATCTCCAGCACTGTAACCAGAGGAACAACCTAATTACAAAATGGGCAGAAGATATGAAAAGATATGTCCCCAAAGCAGACGTTCAGATGGTCAACAAACATATAAAGAAATGTTCAAGATCATTAACTACTGTTATGTGTTATCGAGTTGGAACTAACTCACAGCAGACCCTCAACTGGTTAGAAGCAGTAAACTGCACAAGAGGAGACTGCCTATTTTTCCTCTCATGTAGCAGGTGGTGCATTTGAACCACATGCCTTTGAATTGGCTGCAAAGCTCCTTCCCACCAAACCACCAGAACTCTGTTAATTAGCTCTAAGAGGGATGCCAATCAAAATAATGTATCATCAAATTCCTGTAACAGCAACAAAGTTCAATAAGATAGCAAGTAACAAATGCTGGAAAGTATGGAAAGATTGGAATCTCATACACTGCTGGTGAAATTGCAAAACGGTGCGGCCATTATGGAAAGCAGTTTGGTGCTTCCTTAGAGAGCTGGGAATGTTACTGGATCTATCAGTCTCATAACTGGGTTTATATTTCAAAGAAACAAGAGCTGTGACATGAATATTATATGTATGCCTGTGAGTGAATAACAGGGTTGTTGGATGACATCAAGGACACTGAACATTAAGAAAGCAAAGGTCATTAAAAAGATAGAAAATATAAGAACAAAATGGATGTCAGAAAAGACTCTGAACCTTGGTCTTCAACCTACAGAAGTGCGGTATTAGCCTAAAAGTGGCCTGCTTTTTTTTTTTTTTAAAGCAAATACAGTTAGCCTCCTCTGGTCTCCTCCGGCCAGCTTTACTGCAGACACATTGTCTTGCAAATCAACAGCTGTGAGACTAGAATAAGTGAAAGAGTACTTCCTACAATGGGCAGCAAAACTTGAGGTGTACAGTGGCAAGACCTTGGTGAGAGTGAGACCCTGGTGGTAGAGAGATTGTAGCATTGCTGTGGGGAAACTGTGACAAGATATGACCTGAGTCTTCTTGCATTTGCACTGGCCATTGTTTAAGGTTTTTGCTATTCTTGCAGCATACTTGAAGGAGAAGCTGAGTTATAACTGCTTTGGGGCAAACTTTGCTGGATGATTTGGACATGACTGCTGATTTGAAATCAGAGCCAGGAATAATGGAGGAGTGTGTTTTGGAAGTTAGGCTAAAACTTGGACTTGTACTGTGAGATATTCTTTGCCTCCCCACTCTCCAACTTATTTCCCTAATAAATCCCATGTGCAGTATAACTGTGAGTCTGTGGGTCAATAATGAATACACAAACCTCTTGCTGTTGGTATGGCTCTAGAGGCACCATGGGGCTGGGCTACCAGCTCATTATCTGCTTTCTGCTGTGGGATGCTGAGGGGCTGTGCTATTCTCACTCCCTCTGGCTCCTTCAGAGACATGCTCATGACCCTGTGCAACCAAGTCTCATTTTACACCTTTTAAACAGAAGCTAACGAAAGACATGAAGAGCTGAACAGAAGATTTCAAAGGGAAGCTGGAGAAGACAAAGCTAGCATAAAATAAATTACTTGCTGACAACTTACTAATGACTTGCTGGTCCCAGAAAAACACCTGAAAGCTGGGAGTATAAAACTGGTCTTGAATGTTTTATGCACACATGTAAAGATTGCATCCCTTTATCCATATGCAGAGCAAGTATGCATGCATGCATGGTCTTTGCCATTGCTATGCATCAGAGAGCTGGACAATGACTAGGGATGATAGAAGGAGAACTGATGCCTTTGAGCTGTGGTGTTGGAGAAGAGTATGGAATGTACCATGGACAGCTAAGAGAATGAACAAGTTAGTCCCAGAGCGGGTTAAACCAGAATGCTCCTTGGAGGCAAAGACTGTTCAAGCTTCATCTGACATACTTTGGACATGTTGAAAGGAGGAATTGGTCCTCAGAGAGGGACTTCATGCTTGGGAGGGTGGAGGAACAGGGCAGGGGGGGAAGACCCTCTATGAGGTGGATTGATTCAGTGAATAGAGTAATGGGGGTGGGTGTGTCTGAGACAGTGAGGCTGGCACAGGACAGAGCAGAGTTTAGGGCTGTTGTACATAGGTTCGCTATGAGTTGCAGGCGACTCGCCGGAACATTAACAACTATAAATATGACATCAGATTCTTAGGGGATAGTGACTAGGATTGACAAAAGAATCAATGCCTTTGAGTTGTGGTACTGGAGAAGAGTATTGAACATTGTATGAAAACTGCCAAGAAAACAAATAAGTTTATCTTGGAAAGGGTGAAACTAGGCTGTTCCTTGGAGGCAAAGATTTTGAAGCTCTATCTCACATACTCTGGGCATGTGGCCAGAAGGAACCAGTCTTTGGAGAAGGACTTGCAAAGTCCTATCATGCTTGGAAAGGTAAAGAGATACCACAGGAGAGGAAGATGCCAGATGAGATGGATGAACAGAATAATTGGGGTAATCGGGGTAAGTAGGTCAGAGACAGTGAGACTGGCTCAAGGTAAAGCAAAGTTCAGAGCTACTGTACATAGGGTTACTATGAGTTGCAGGTGAATCAATGGCATCTAATAACAACAACAATCTGACAAATGCTGAGTATTCTTCTTAGTTAACTCACAAAGTTCCTGTTTCACAAAATTAAAATTACTTTATAAATGGAAATAAACTTGAACACCTCAGAAGTATAAAATGAATGCATTATTCCAACTCATAGCATCCCTGCAGGACAGAAGAGAATGCCCAGAGGGTTTTCAAGGTTGTAATTCTTTATATATGCTAACTGCCACACCTTCTTCCTGTGGAGCTGCTGGTGGGTACAAAACTGACAACTTGTTTTTAGCAGCCAAATGTTTTTATGTGCAGTCCCATTCAAGACTCCTGCATAAACTATATTCAGCTATAATCCTAAATATTAATCCAGATAATCCCAGAAATAAGATAATTGACAGATAAACAAAAGCTAATAAATGATTAACAGCTAGACTGACCTGCTATTTCAGAAATACCAGGTAACTAAATAGATACCTCCATACCTCCAGTGGAGTAAAGAAGTCCAATTTGGCCTGAGTTGTTTGTAAGACGTCTGTATTTTCAGAGAGTAGTGTCATTAAACATTACAAACACATATATAAAATATATAATCTAGGAAAACTTATAAATAAGTAAAAATATAAGATACAGAAAACAAAAATTTTTTTAAACTTACTTAATTATAAACTTCCAAGTATTGGCATGGAAAGCACTGTCTATACTGGAAATAATCAAGCAGATATCCAGAAATGAATGAATAACTGTAAAAGAAGGTAACAGAACTTTTTAAAAACATTCAAATATACACACAAGGTGAGTTTTACTCCTAAATATTCACTAAAATATGTCAATTGATGAAAATGAAAATAGCTAACACTGTTTTGAAATGAAGTGTCACACTTTTGATTTAAGCTCTTCAAAAGTTATTGCAATTTAACTTTTTTAGTTTATACCTAACACATGATCTAAGTAAAACAAAAATTGTTGAGTGGAATACTGTGCCTTACAAAGACTGAAATACCCTACAGATACAAGTCTAATCTAAAAATGACAAACTACTAAGGTAAGAAAATAAGAGAAATTAAAACTTATTAGCATAGTATTCACGTAAGACTTTCACTCTGCCAATGCAGGCTATAAAAATGGCTACCCTGACACCCTTCTTGTACCCATACTCTTGTTAGTCATTTTCCACTTACTTCAGTCCACAGGGTAACAATTGTTAGGCAAGCAGAAGCTTGAAAAGGTCAAGTTCATTGGGGTATGCTAACTGCTCTTAGAAATTCTACCACCAGGCAATTGTGGATACGGCTCCATAGGAAGCCAATACTTTTGCCAAGTACCAGACATATGAGAAAAAGAAACAACCATAAACACAGAAGCAAGACAATTATGTATGTTTTGGATAGCAACAGAAAATGTATTTCTTACTACAGACTATGGTTTAAAAACATGGAAGCTACTACCTCAGAAAATGAAATGGTTAAAAGACATGTAGTAAGTACATAGTTTCATCACTCACCTATTACCATATTCAAAATATCATCATTCTTATTTACTAAAGGGTCCATGCAAACCATATCCAGCAGTTCCATTAGCTGCTTTTGAAGGGAATAGGCTTTCTTGAAAAGAGCCTGGAGAAGGTCTGAAACCAGGTGCAACTGCCCCGAGTATATAGATTCACTATTCTGAGCACAAATATGTAAAAATGAGAGAAAAAGAAAAGTCACTCAAAGTTCAAGAATCAAATTTACTTTAATACTAATGCTTGGAAGGGTGGAGGGACAGCACAGGAAAGGAAGATCACAGTAACTGGGGAGATGGGGGTTGTTGTGTCAAAATTAGTGAGACTGTCTCAGGGCAGGATTCAGAGCTGCTGGACATAGGGTTGTTTTGAGTTGCAGGTGACTCAATAGCATGTAACAATAACAAAAAAGAGTTCTAGGGGCCTATTGGTAGGGAGCTATGCTGTTAACTCAAAGACATGCTGTTCAAATCCACCAGATGCCTCACAGAAGAAAGATGGGCAATCTCCTCCTGTGATATTTATAGCCTCTGGAAACCAACTAGAGGGTCAGCTAGGAGTTGGTTCTGACATGACAGCACATATCAGCAACAAAAATGTATGGCAAGAGAGGTAAGCATGTAAAAAATAAGGTTCTGGCTTTTATAAACTTGTATACACAAACTAAAAGGGAGCTAAGCAACACGAGGTCAAGATATAGGACCTAATTTTAGCGCTCTCTCACTAAAAAAGGATTAACTAGTAATTTTTCACTCAATTAGTAGTATCTAAGCTTAGGTTGCCTCACCAATCCTATGACAGTCTTTGTCTTGAAGAAATAGACTAAGTAATAACAAACGTCTTTTCATAGGAACCTGATTATTAAAGAACTCATTTGAAGGGGAGCTCTGGTGGCCTAGTGGCAAGGAGCTGCAACTACAATCCCAGAGGTACACGGTTCGAATCCACCAGATGCTCTGCCGGGGAAGGCGGGACAATCTTCTCCTGTACCAGTCAGATCTGATTTGACGGTACACTCAGACAAAAATAATAAAATAAAATAAAAAAAAATTGAAAAAAAAAGAACTCATTTGATTCACAATGTCATGCGACAAATTATGTCACAATTCCTAAGACTCACAAAAATCCCTATTTCTTTCTTGGTAATTCACTGCCATTGGTTGAAAACCGACTTATAGCTGATCTTACACCTGCTTTTCAAGAGGCTGTAAATTGCACCAGAAGAGACTGCTCAACTTTCTCCTGAGGTGCTGTGGTGGATCCAAGCCACCGAAAGGCTCAGCCTCTGAGTCAGCATTGCAATGATCCACAGACTATGCAACTGGAGTTCCCCCTTCTTTCTTTATAGAGGAAAAATGAGATAGTCCCAAAACCAAAGCAACTTCCTACCAACCTCCTGCCCCAAAGCTCTACTTTTTTACTTTCTATCACTACTTAATGTAAAACAAATATTTACATACACGCTCATAGTTTTATGGGACGGATATATTGCAAACATATTGGTGAAAATGTATATGCAACTGTATATACAAACATTGTTTTACATGGATTCCAGGCCATTGACAATGTATGCAAACTTTTTTTTTTTTTTAGATTTTTATTTTTTGTGCATGTGTGTACCATCAAATTGGATCTAACTGGTACAGGAGGAGATTGCCCCACTTTCTCCAGCAGAGGATCTGGTGGATTCGAACCATGTGCCTCTGAGATTGACTGCATGCAAACTTTAAAATGTACTTACCTTACAATGTGCAAATGTACTTTTGATTACATGAAGGACAGAAGAAGGGAGACTATGAATATTTTCTAGAACAATGGACTCTTGTGTGGCACAGACACGCTGAACACATCCTGTAAGGGTTCCTAAGACCTGCACCATTGTCTGGAAAAAAGAAAAGGTTCTTTCAGAATATATGTATTTTTTTGGTGTACCCAAAAGGTGCCAGATACTATGTAGAGTGCTACATTTACACAGCAGCAAATAAAACAGGTACTCTTCTTTCATAAAGCTTCCATCTACCAAAACTACTCAAACTAGAACAAGCAGCCAGCTAGTTGTTGGAGGAGGGAATCCTAATCCACACATCAAAGCACATGTAGGTGCTCTGCACATATGCTATGAAATTAGAGGTAGGACAGCCAATCTTAAATTACTTGTCTTCCTTGAAGAGTTTAGATGCTGTGTGGATTTCACAAGAAAAATTATACCAAATATCCCAAAATTTGGTACTATTTTCACATCTTTATTTTTATAAATCCAAATGTTAGGACACTGCATAAAGAATGCATGATTGATTAATATTAAACATTCTTATATTTTTTAAGTGCCTTCTCTTCTCTTTTTCAGTACACATGACTTACTTGTAAAATATTCCTTAGAGTGCTCTGGATTTCTAAATTTTGGCTTGACAGTTCTTTTGCTTGACTGGTTAATTCACACATCATGTCATCAAATAATTTCACAGTCTGAAACAAACCAAGTTATATAGAGAGTAGAATTCACTAAAAAGCAAAGACATATTTTTAAACAAAACAAAGGATGATTTGAGTTTGCATCAGTAACATCTATCAGTATACTATCAATTTAACAATAGCCTAAACTAAACCTACTGCCATCAATGTTGGATTTGAACCAGTGACCATCCAATGAGTAGTCTGATAAGGTGAAGCACACACTGTGCCACATGGGCTTTTCAGTTAAACAATGGCATCTAAGAATACATAAGGTATTCTTATAACACATCTCTTAAAGCTGGAGTCTCAGAAAGAAACTGATTTTTCATTTCTATGATTTGAATTCATTTAATAATCTCTATTATAAAAATCAAAGGGATTTTTTAAGCTGTAAGAAATGTAAATACTGCCCTGTGCACCATAAAAGATGACAACAACATTCAAATGGTCATTTGTAAGCTCATTTTCTGGAGTAATAATGACTTATGACTTGTTTCCCTTTTCAAGCAATTAAGAATAATCCTTCATAGGTAAGAGTGGGAGACCAACTACCTTTCTCCCAGTGAATGCTAGTGGATTTGAAACATCAACCTTCTGGTTGCAAGTACAACATCCCTCAACAGACAGAGGTATGTACAATATAATGTCTCAAAGCTAAGTTTCTCTTTGTAAAAAGTTATCCTAAGATCTTAATACTCAGATCTTTTTAACAAGCTGAATGGTCTGCAAAAATAACAAGGCACCCAACAACATAATATAATTAGAGAGCTTTTCCCATAGGCCTATTCATGTTTCACATCCTTGTTTTATCCTTGTACTATCTAGATGTTCTACCTTTTACAGTGTTCAAAATAAATTCCAAGAAACTTTTCAATACAGAATAAACAAGTGAACAGAAGTATAAGGAATTCTAATGATTAACTCAGAAATGTGTTCAAACAAGAGGTAAGTTATCACAAAGAAACATTTCATATTGGTATCAAAATACTTATAGTTAGCCCAATTTAAAAAACAGAGTATAGCTGCTTTCTGGTGAAAATGCATTTTACATATATGTAGATACACAATGACAAATATTAATAGCAACCTGAAAAATTAATTATCTGTGGATTTAATGTTTTTCTCTGCGTCACCTGATGTGACCAATATTCCTGCCTATTTTATGCTAAAATTATTGTATTAAGTTTATTTATTTAAATAAATATATTTACTTATTTAATAAATATTAATCCCACTTTCTCAAACAAGGAAACTCAACAATCATTAATAAATTATAAAGAGAACATGAAATTTGGTTAACTTCATCATTCAACTCCAAATTTTAATTTAATAGCTTCAAAACTCAAGATCACACTTCTTAATGTTATCTACAAATAATTTAAATTTTATTAGTATAGATACAATCTGAAAACAGCTAACTGCCTAAAGATCATCCTAATATAAGAGGTCTATCTTTTATTATTTCTTTGTACTTAAATATATTTGATACAATAAAAAAGCAACAATTAAAAAGAATTTAAAACTGAAAGAACCTTTATGATATGCGATTGATTAAAATAACAATAACATACCTTTGGTAATACTTGAGAAAAGAAAGTCTTTTCCAAAGCCAGGTGGTTCATGTGAGGTAGGAACATGTCTACAATAATTTTCAGAAGTTCTATAAAGCAAAATGGTTGAATTTAAAATATTCTATTATTCATGTTTTATTTAAAAAATTTTATGTTAAGAGATAACAAAAATCACTGCCTTCACCAAATTAAAAAAAATACATGACACAGCGTCCCTTTTCAGCAGGAAGTAGTTAAGAGAATACGCCATCCCCTTTTCCTTATGACTCAGGGTGAAGTCTCTCTCAGGGAGGAGTGATAGGGAATGGCAAAGGA
>NW_006399807.1:13283140-13289556 GCF_000299155.1 Elephantulus edwardii | reverse complement strand
TCCCCTTTTCCTTATGACTCAGGGTGAAGTCTCTCTCAGGGAGGAGTGATAGGGAATGGCAAAGGAACACTGACAAAGAAGATTAATCAGAACTGGCTTTGACAAGCACTGTGGCATTTGGACAAGAACAAACTGGGAGGAGGGTAGAGAGAATAGTGCAACAATGAATGAGTGGAAGCCCAAAATCTCTGTAAATGTTTATGAAAATTAATAAAATATAGAAAAAAAAATACATGAATAAGATCAATGTCATATTCTTTGTTAAGGAATTATTAAGGATCTAAAATAATACTCCTCCCCAAGCAAACAAACTCTCTGTCCAATAATTGGGTACTAGCTACATAGATGCTTACTGAGTTAGATATTCTGACATAATGAAAATGATTATTACAGATTTCTCTGATAAAAATAATTCATATTATTTTTAGATTAAACCCAATAAAAGATTATAAAACAGAATAATCTCTATGATGATACACAAACACATATTTATTTCTAACTCTAGTGTATGCACATACACACAGACTGACAGGTTGGTCATCTATATATAGATATGAGAATTTTCTATCAAAATGTTAACAAACATTTCTGATTGACAAACTTTTTAATGTCTTTTACATTTTTATGCATGTCTGAAATTCTCTGAACACAGTTATTTCCACTAGGATAAAAAAAATCTGCTTAAAATACCAAATCCAGTGCCACTGAATTGATTCGGACTCACAGGGACCAGATAGGGCAGAAGAGAAATGCCCATAAAAGCACTGTTGTTAGCTGTCATTAAGTCAAGTATGACTCAGTGATTCTATGAACAAAAGATCTGAACCCTGTCCTATCCTGTGCCATCTTCACACCTCCTCACACATTAGAGCCCACTGAGCAGTCACCATATCAGTCTACCTGGTTGAGGATCTTCCTTTCCTTTGCCAACTCTCTACCCTTCCCAGCATCATGTCCTTCTCCAAGAAACAGCCTCTCCCAGCAACATGCCTGAAGTATGTGAAGCGAAGCCTCATCATTCTTGCCTCTAAAGAGCACTCCAGCTGCACCCTCTCCAAGACATATTTGTTCTTTTGGGCATCCATGGGATGTTCAGGACTCTTCTAAAACACCACAGCTCAAAGGCATCAATTCTTCTTCAGTCATCCTTATTTATTGTCAAACTCTCAGATGCACAGCATGTTATCAGACCTTGGCCTGAGTCAGAAGCAGCTTAGCCCTCAAACTGATATCATGATTCTTCAATTGGAGGGATCTTTAAATGCAACCTTTTTCAGTGCAAGACATTTCCTGATTCCCTGACTGTTGGTACCAAGGGTGTTAACTGTGATCCAAGTAGAATGAAGTTGGAGACAGTTTCAATCTCTTCTCCATTCATCATGATGTTGCCTATAGGTCCAGTGATACGAATATTTTTTTTTTTACTTTGAGATGCAATCCATATTGAAGGCGGCATTCCTTGATATTCTGCAACAAGTGCTTTAAGTTCTCCTCACTTTCAGCAAGCAAGGTTGTGTCATCTGCATAATATAGATTACTGATGAGTCTCCTCCAATTCTGATACCATATTCTTCTTCATCTGGTCCAGCTTCTCAAAGAATTTGCTCAGCATACAGACTGAATAGGTATGGAGAGGAAATACAACCCTGACACACTTCCTTATTAATTTTAAACCATGGAGTACATCGCTGCTCTGTTCGTACAACAGCCTCCTGGTCCAGATGTAGGTTTTGGATGAGCACAATTAAGTGCTCTAGGACTTCCATTCTTCTCAATGTCAGCCACAATTTGTTATGATCCACACAGTCAAATGCTTTTGTATTTGACTTGTCAAATAACTTGTTTCAATTAACAGATGCAGCCTTGGATGCGTTCACCAGTCTATGCCAGGAAATCTGGAAGATAACAGTCTGGCCAACAGGTTGACAAAGGTCCTTATTTGTTCCCATTCCTAAGAAAGGTGATCCAATAGGATGTGAAAACTACCAAACAATATCATTATCACATGCAAACAGAATACTGCTGAAGATCATTCAAAACCAGCTAGAATAGAACATAGATGTAGAACTGCCAGAAGTTTAAGCAGGGTTTAGAAGAGGCAGTGATACTCATATAGTTTCTAAGGCTTTAAATCATGGATTTGAATGGCTGACCTTTTGCTTATCAGCTGAATTCTTTTACCACAACCAAATGAAATTTATATTATCAGTGTTTTCAAATAATTAAATCTGTCATCATTAAGCAGATTTTTTTAGCAATCAGATTTTTATTGTTGTTATGTGCCATCAAGTTGACTATGACACGCAGTGACCCTATGCACAGACCCTAGCTCTGAACCCTGCTCTATCCTGAGCCAGTCTGTCTATGAAACACTTAACCTCATTACTTGAGTTATTGTGTCAAGCCATCTCATTCGGGACCTTCCTCTCCTATGCTATCCCTCAACCATTCCAAGCATGATTTCTCCAAAGACTGGTCCCTCCTGGCCATGTGTCCAAAGTATGTGAGACGAAATCTCAAAATCCTTGCCTCCAAGAAGTAGGTTGGTTTCACCCTCTCTAGGACAAACTTGTTAGTTCTCTTGGCAGTCCATGGTGTATGTTCAATACTCTTCTCCAGCACCACAACCCAAAGGCATCAATTCTTTTGTCATCTTTGGCATTGTCCAGCTCTGATACATAGCAAATACATGCAAAGACTATGGTCTGGATCAGGCGCACCTTACTCTCTCTACGTGACAACTTTGCTCTTCAGCACTCTGGAGAGGTTTCTGACAGCAGGTTTTCCAAATGCAATTTGTCTTTTAGTTTCCTGACTGCTAGTGCCAAAAACTGTCAACTGTGGAAGCAAGCAAGTTGAAACTATTATTAACAATCTCAATCTCTTCTCCACCTGTCATGATACTGACCCAGTGGGACATTAAACTTGTTTCGTGGTAGAAGTTCATTAAATAAATTACATACAATTTTATATACACTTCTGTAACTAATCACAGTTTAAGAACATTTAACATTTGCAATGTGTTTATACACACAAAAAGGAGCCCTGGTAGTAATATGAGTTAAGAGCTGGGCCTGCTAATTGAAAGGTCGAAGGTTCAAACCCACTAGCTACTCCAAAGGAGAAAAAAAGAGGAAATCAGCTACCGACAAGAGCCTCAGAAACCTTTATCGGGCAGTTCTACTTTTTCTACAGGATCACTGTGACTCACAATAGACTCAAAGGCAGTTAATTTAGAAATGTTTGTATCAGAAAACAGAATGAGGAGAGCTCTAGTGCCCTAGTCAGTAGGGTGCTGCACTGGTAATCTAAAGGTAGACCCTCTCTGGAAGTTCAAATCTACCAATGGCTTCTTAGAAGAAAGATGGGCAATCTCATTCCATGTGATTTACAGCCTCTTGAAAACCTGCTCGAGTCAGCTGAGTTGGTTCCTACTCTACAGTCATGCCTTTGACTAAGATCTAAAATGAAATTTAAAGAATTTTAAATACTGTAATTTAAAGAAATTTTGTTATTCCAAATTTACTGAAGGTTATAGAAGCCACAGAACTACCACAAACCAAGCTCATTTCTGGTAAGTTGATTCCAACTCTTAGCAACCCTCTAAGATAGAGTGGAATTTTCCCATAGAGTTTCTGAGGGTTTAATCTTTATAAAAGTCACATCTTTCTCTGGATGTTAGATTCAAACCACTGGCATTAAGTATAAACTTAATACCACTGGAAACACTGGGCAGTTCTACTCTGTCCTACAGGTTCGGTATGAGTCAGAATTATTCAATGACAAAGAATTTGAAAGGAATATACAAATTTGAGGGCACTTCTACTAAGATATGGGACACTCAGATTTTAATGACACTATTAAGTTAATTTTACTTACGAATATGCTCCGTCCAACTGCCAGAATGCTGATACATAGAGTAAAATAATTAAGGAAAACAAAAAAATGTCATAATAGGATATCAATCTTGCGAGTAAATTCAAAGAACCCTTTCTTGGAATTTAAGCAATGATCAATGAGACACTGAAATTGGGCTCAAATTACTGGCTAACATGACAAAGTAGGAATAGCAAGATAAAATAGGTAAATGGAACCTTACAAAAACTCTCAAAACGAAAAAAACTTCATTGGGGAAAAAAAGAAAACACAGCTCATTTTAAGAAAATTTCATCTGATAAGGGTCTTTCTATACATATAGATGTATCTTCTACAAGTTAACAAAAAAGATAAACAATTAAAAAACCCCAGAACCACCGGCAAAGGATTTGAAGAGACACTGAACCAAAGAAGACATTCAAATTGCCAGCAACCACATGAAAAGATTCCCAACATTTTTAAAGCAAATAAATCCATAATTTTCAGCAACTTTATTGTATTGTGTAGAATTGGCCCATAAGGTTTTGAAGGCTGTAAATCATTACAAAGCATACTAATACATCTTTCTCACATGAAATGACTGGTGGATTCAAATTGCTAACCTTTCAATTAGCAGCCAAGCATTTAAACACTGTGCTATCAAACCAAAATCCACTGTCATTGAGCCTATCTCTACTCAGAACCCACCATCAGATTTCTAAGGCTATAAATCTTTACAGCAGGAGGAGATTTATTCTTTTTCCCATGCAGCATCTGCTGGATTTGAACCACTGATGTTTTAGTCAGCAGCCTGACACTGTACCTACCACCAGGGTGTTTCATTGTGCTATCAGGATTCCTTTATCAGCCATTCTGACCCAAACACACTGCCAGGCTCCAACTCTGTGAGTGACTTGATAAGAGTAGAGCTTACACATAGGGTTTCCAAGGCAGGAAATCTTTACAGAAACGGTCTCATCTTTCTCCTATAGAGTGGTTGGGGTTCAAACCAACCATCCTCATTATGCTAACATTCAACAGTCTAAGCCACATGAAAAGGTACCTTATGACCCAGTAATACTGTAAAGCTTAAGAAGGAAAATTATACATGTTTTTCACTATGATTTTTTTAAAAATGTATTATAGGACTTGAGCAGAAACAAGAGTAGTAAAAATAGTCTGGGTAAGAAGTGGTAAGAGTGGGTAAGAGTGGTTGCATAAATCTTTCCAGTATAAATATACTTTATAAGAACTTAAACAAAAGCCTGTACACTCCAGTGTTTCCTGCAGTTAATAGAAAAACAAAGTTCCACTAAGTCAATTGTAACTCATAGTGATTCTCTAGGACAGAGGAGAACTATCCATAATCTTTACAGAAACAGATTGTTTTACATGTCTCCTGTGGAGTGGCTGGTGGGAATGAACTGCTGACTTTTGGGTTAGCAGCCACATTCTTTAACAATCGTGCTACCAGAGTTTAGTAGTTCTTGGACTTCTGGTTTCTAACACAGAGAAGAAACTTCTCCCTCCTCAGCACTTCCATAGTATGTTATCCATATCTATTTAAATCACTCATCACTTTTTTTCAGCATACTACAGAATTATCAGATTGCAACTATTTCTACATGAACCACGAGCTACTGGGCTGAGTGATCAGCAAGCAAGACATGCTGAGGTAGATGTGCTGTGTCTGAAGTCTACTGAGCTATGGACAAGAGAAAGGCAAGATTTAAACTACAGGGAAGCTTTAAAATAGGTTTGGATTTTATTCCAAGTTTTCTTACTAAGACACTGAAGTGGTGAAAGGAAAGCTTAAGAAGGAAAATTATACATGTTTTTTCACTATGATTTTTTTTAATGTATTATAGGACTTGAGCAGAAACAAGAGTAGTAACAACAGTGTGGGTAAGAAGTGGTAAGAGTTTGGAAGAGTGGTTGCATAGGAAATGAAAAAAATAGATTGGCTCAAGATACACTTTTTGTTTTTCAAAACATACTTCAGAATCAGAAAACTGCTGCTTGGAGTGAAAGAAAGAATCAAAGATAGTGATTTGTAAAATCCTTTTCTAAGATGAACAAAGCCAGGAGGAATACATGGATTCTTTCTGAACAGGTACACGTGAAAATGTTCAGCTTCAATTAAGTCCTCTATAAACTTGAGAGGAAGAACCTCGTTCCTTATTCCCTCAAAGACTAATACTGTGCTTGGTAAATGTTATTATTATGTGCTGTCAAGCTGATTCTGACTCCTAACAACCTCATCTGATAAAGCAGAACTGCCCTTGAGGGTTTCCTGCAGTTGAGTACCATGGAGTCAGACCCGACCCATGGCTAACCCTCCAGCAGGTTTTCAAAGGCAGTAAAATCACACATGGAGCTTCTCCTGCGGAGCAGCTAGTGGATTCAAACTGCGTGCCTTCGAGGCTGAGATACCGTTTCTTACCATTCTGCCACCAGAGGAATCTTTAATAATGTATACTGCACTGAAACAGAGGAGGGAGAGAACCGTCTAAAAGAGAGATGTAACTGGGTATTTCTGTCATCACAGGAGACTAGAGCGA
>NW_006399807.1:13276862-13282630 GCF_000299155.1 Elephantulus edwardii | reverse complement strand
AAAAAAAAAAAGAATCAACTGAGGAGCAGCTGATAGGTTTGAACTAGCAATCTTTGGGTTATCAGTGAAGTGCTTCTATCTGGCACATCATACTGCATCACTAAACGCTTTCGTGTTGGTTTTTTGTCTTTTTTTTATTAGAAACATTTGTTTTCCAAATCAAAGCTTCCAAGGGCAGGTATGGTATTTTACTTATTTCCCTATCTTCACAATGACTTAAAAAGAAGGTTTGGTACCTAGTGGGATTTTACTAATGCCTGGGTGAATGACTCCTATATGATGGTAATTAATAATGGTGAATGTAATTTATCACATTACCTGCACCGTGCAGAGAATCCCTCCCATAGGCCATTTCTTCTTTGGGGTGTATATTTTTTAAAGGAATTTATTATACTAGTTTATTTACAAACCTCGAATACATTGTTTATCACACCAGATTCTTCCAATTTCCCTCAAATCCCACACCCCCATCAACTCATACATGAAGGGCTAGGACTCCAGGAGCATTTACCACCACAAAGGCATGAAGCTACTCTACATCTGGGCATTACAGTAAGTAAACCACTGAACCCTAGCAGCCAATGAAAAGCCAAAACCCAAAAAGAAACTTTTACAAGGTTAGCACTATGCTAGACCTATTTTCCTCATTTAACATACTAAGGTATTAATTTTTGCATTTAACATCCATTTTAAACATAAGAAAAGCCGTATTGTCTTTTTTTGCTCTACCAGAGCTGGTTTTACAGCTCAAATCTGAGTCTCTGTCTCTTCCAGTCTCCAAATGCAATCCTATTTATACTTCATTGCACACTAAGTGGGCAGAACTTACGAGAATACAGGAATGAATAGAAGAAAACAGGACGCTCACTTGCCAACACGGTACTTCAGGGCGGTCTCCAGTGCTAAAGCCAGGCATGTCCGCGAGCTTAGCACCTACAGTCAGCCCTAGCTCGCCTCCCTATCCCTCGCTAGCCCATACCGCTCAAGGTCACGGAGAGGGGAGGACACTCATCGCAAGAGCATCGACAGGATCCTGGGGAACAGAGAAAAGCACGCGGACAACGTTCTATACACCCTTCTCCAGACAGAAAAGGTAGCCAAGGATATGAGGAGCCGGGGTAGGATGGACGATAGCTCCCGGCGACATAGCTCCTCCGGCCAGCTACTTAATTCTTCCAGGGAAACGGTGCTCGCTGGAGTGGCGCGATCCTGAGCCATCCTCTAGTCCAGGAAAACAGCTTCAAACCACTCCCGCCCCAGCTCGGACCGGAAACGCTCACGGTCCCGGCAGAAACCATAGAGAGGAAGGCTGCTGGGTTCCTCCGTGAGGCCTCGCTCAAGTGAAACGTGGCAAAGTCGTTTTTTTGGGGATCTATTTTCCCCAACCCTCCAAAACAGAGTAGAACTACCCCCTAGGGTTTTAAGGATGTAATCTTTAAGGAAATAGAATGCAGTATTCTCCACCCCTATTCTGGGCATTAAACAAGGGCCTGTCTAGCCCCGGAAGGACTCAGCTCATTGGTGCACACTTTCAGGGACTTCTCCGTGTGGCGTTTGGTGCCTTCATCAGCCAGCATTACCCGACCTGGCTTGCTGTAAACTTTCAACGTAGCCCACTTCTCCAGGAATTACTGGCATCTCCTGATAACATACCCAAAGTATGTGAGAAAAGTCTCGCCATCCTTTCTTCTGAAGAGCATTCTGACTGCACTTTGCCCAAGACACATTTGTTTCTGTGGTGGTGGTATGTACTCTTGAGTTATAACTGATTTTTTTAGTCTGACTGGTAGTCTTGTTGTTCTTCTGTACCATTTTGAAACCCAACCAGTTAACTAGCATGGGATGAGATTGTCCATCTTTGACCTCTGGAGCACCTGGTAGATTCGAACCATGAACCTTTGCATTGACAGTGCAGTTCCTTCACTGCAAAGCCACCAGAGCTCCGTTTTAGTCTATAGTATTTTCAATATTAACCAACACTATAATTCAGAGGAATCAATTCTTTGATTCATTGCCCAAGTTTCATATGCAGATGAAATAGTTGAAAATGCCAGTCTTTTTAAAAAAAGTTTATTAATTTTAATGAGCATTTACAGAGATTTTTGGATTTCCATTCATTCATTGTTACACTTTTCTCCCTGCCCACCCTTCCCCCCAGTTCGCTCTTTTTGAAAAGTAAAACTCTTTCATTGGTATACAAATCTACCACCCGCTCCCCCCGCCCCCTACACTCCACTATGCAACCTTCATTCTGGACTCTTGTGATAACCGTAATTATCATATAGCACTTTTAAATTGTTATCTCCCTCATCTGTTTCAATGCAGTATATAATTTATACATTATTTATCCAGTTTTTCTCAGTCTTACCCCAACCCTGATGTCAGTCCCATTCTACAACAGTGGCACTATGCAGTATTTGTTTTTGTGACTGAGATATTTTACTTAGCATAATGTCCTCCAGGGTCACCCATTTTGAATAATATTGCATGAGTGTCTTGTTTTTCAATGCAGCGTAGTATTCTATTGTGTGAATCTACCACAGCTTCTCTATCCATTTGTTTGTTGATGGGCACTTAGGTTGTTTCCAACTCCTTGCCATTGTGAACAAAGCCTCGATAAACATGGGTGTGCATATATCTGCTTGGGTGGCAGTTATGGTCTCTTTGGGGTATATTCCCAGTAGTGGAATTGCTGGGTCAAATGGTATCTCTATTTGTAACTTTTTGAGAAAGCGCCACACAGTCTTCCACAGTGGTTGCACCATTTTACACTTCCACCAACAGAGAATAAGGGTTCCAGTTTCTCCACTACCTCACCAGCATTTGTTGCTTGCTGTTCTGTTAAATTTTGTTACTCTTACTGGGATAAGATGATATCTCGTAGTTGTTTTGATTAGCATCTCTCTTAGAGCTAGGGATTTTGAACATTTCTTCATGTGCTTGTTAGCCATCTGAATGTCTTCTTTGATGAAGTGTCTGTTCATATCCTGTGCCCATTTTTCAGTTGGATTATTTGCCTTTATCTTGTTGTGGTGCTCAAGTATTTTATAAATTCTGGATATAAATCCCTTATCTGACATGTCATTTCCCAGTCTGTGGCTTCCCTTTTTACCCTGTTGGAGAAGTTTTTGGATGTGCATAGGGATTTGATTCTTAGAAGGTCCCATTCATCTATTTTATCTTCTCCTGGTGGTAGATTTTTTTCAGGATACTTGGAAGACTGTTTATATTGTGGATTAGGACTACTAGAGTTCTTCCAAGCTTTTCTTTAATAAAGTTTATAGTCCTTGGTTTTAGTCCTAGGTCCATGATCCGTCTTGAGTTGGGTTTTGTATATGGAGTGAGTGAGGTGTGGATCTTGTTTAAGTCTTCTGCAGATATTTTTCCAATTTTTCCAACACCATTTGTTAAAAAGGCTGTCATTTCCCCACTTGACTGATTTCATCTCCTAATATCTTAGTCTTTAATGAATGTCATCATCTGGTCTCTCTGAAGCTGTACTGCTGACCCAAAGGCCTTACCTTTAGAAATCTGAATCGACCACTGGCCCAGGGAGAAAGACGGATTAGCTGTAGTGTCAGCTATGTGGTTGGCTCTGACTATATGGCAAGGAGAGATAGTATTTAAAAGCATACCTTAATTTTTTTTTTATTTTTTTTTCATACCTTAATTTTTAAATTTACGTCCCTGCTCTTTAACACTTCAAAGCAGTTTTCCAAAACATATTTTCTCATTAGAATGCATCGTTTGGTTTCTTGACTGCTATTTTCATGGGTGTTAATCATAGATTGTTGATTATAGATTGTAGGAAAATTAATTCCTTGACAGTTTTAATCCTTTCTCCATTTATCATGATCTTCCTTATTGGTTTGTTGTCATTAGGTGCCATGACCCTATGAACAACAGATGAACACTGTCCTGTCTTGTGCCAACTTCACAATTTCTGACACACTCAAGCCCATTGCTACCGTCACTGTGTTGATACTTGTGGTTGTTGAAGGTCTGCGTTTCTTTCACAGGCCTTTCCAAGAATGATGTCTCTCTCCTAGCAACATGCCCAAAGTATGTGAGATGAAGCTTAATCATCTTTGTTTCCAAAGAGCCCTCTGGTTGCAACTTCTCCCAAGACGTATCTGTTTCATTGTTTTAGGCAGTCGATGGGATATATAGTAGTCTTCTCCAATACCACCACAGTTCAAAGGCTTGGATCAACTTTTGTATCTAATTTGAGATTTATAGGCAAAAATTAATCCAAGCGCTCTGATGCAGTGAGATCAGGAGACAAGGCAATTACCTACTCGCCTCAGTGTGTAATGGGACTACCTAGATATGTGATGGGATTAGACATCCCATGTGCCAAAATTGTGAAAATTGAAAATTTGTTTAGCAATGGACAGTTAGTTACAGAGATTCTCAAGGCCTCTCCAGAATAAGCTGTTGGGTGGTGAAAATGGTTTGTGCTAGACTGCTAACTGAAAGATTAGCAGTTTGAACTCACCTAGTGGTACCATGGAAGAAAGAGATGTTAATTTACTTTGATAAAGATTATAGGCAAGAAAAACCCTGTAGAGTTCATTTCTGCTCTTTAACACACGAGGTAGCCATGAGTGGCATACATTGCACTGGACTGGGCTTTCTACTACCAATTTAATCTCACAAATGACTTCAGGATTTACCCATGCGCATAGCTTCAGTATAAGTCATTTGTGTGACTATAGGCACCTCAAGACATACCTTTTCTTTCTAAGCTTTGAAAGAAATGCTCTGTTACTAAATTGAAGACGTGATTCATTTATTTGAGACAGTAATTGAAAGAAATAAATTCTGGTGGTAAAGTCTCTCAGTGAGATGGATTGACACAGTGACTGTAACAATGTGCTCAAGTGTAGTGGAAAAGATGAAGATGACATAGAATAGGGCAGAGTTCAGAATCATTGCTCACAAGGTGACTGTGAGGCATACCTGACTTGATGGCACATAACAACAGCAAGGGGTGACTAAATTTATGGACACTTTGAGTCAGAATTGGCTCTATGGCATAGGTTTTGGGTTTTGGAGTATGTTTAGGGGAAGTCAAGACACCTAAAAGACTTCAAATAGCTAGGTTTGATGTTTTCTCTCAAAACCTTGGACTTTTTCTGTTATGGTAATGGTTTTTGCTGCTATTTTGTTTGTTTTTAAAATTTCCTTCTCTCTGTGCCCTCAGTTTTTACTGAGAAGGTAGCTATATGGAAGATTTAAATGTTATGGTCTAGAGAAAGGTCATATTTGATATTAATAATGTCTTTCTTTTTTTCTTCAGAACAAAAGTGGAAAAAAAGATCTTTAAATGGACATTTGGCATCATCTCTAAATATTTGTATCAACATATAAGTATCCAATGAGACATTGACCCCAACAAATCTAATTAAGTAATTGAGGCAAGTTTATGTGTGTCATCAAATTCAACCAGTAGATGAAGGATCTGCTCTTAAATTTGAAGAGGGAGTATATTAAGGAGAAAATGACTTTTCAATTTAATTTCACTATAGAAGATCATATGGAAAATGAATTAACACCTTTTGGAGATGAAGATACGACCTTGGGTTCCTCAGAAGAGTCAACTGTTTCAGAAAGTAAAAAAAGAAAACTTGAGAACAGAAAATGTTCTACAGAACAACTTAGCTTGCCTCGGGGTCACTTTCCTAAATCATTAGGTAATGCAACTCTCTCTCAAGACAGAAAAAGTCCACTTCGTGCAGCTAATAGTTCAGAGAACTTGGAATCAA
>NW_006399807.1:13249812-13276512 GCF_000299155.1 Elephantulus edwardii | reverse complement strand
CATTAAAGGGAGGGGCTAAAGAAATTCATTTTCAAGATTACAACAGTTTGGTGATTGATGAAGTAACCTTACCTAACGTAGTGGCTAACTCCACTTTAGGAGAAGAAGAAGAAAATGATACAAGTGAACCAGCTGTGAAAAGAGGCAGGAAGTCAAAATTAGCACAAGAACTACTTAAATGCCGGTTCTTTTCTGGTGAATGGTCTGAGTTCTGTGAACTTATACTAAGCAGTGAAAAACCTTTTGTAAAATATGATCTCATACTCACCTCAGAAACCATTTACAACCCAGATTATTATAGTGCTTTGCACCAAACATTCCTCAGGCTTTTAGATAAAAATGGACAGGTGCTTTTGGCCAGTAAAGTACATTATTTTGGTGTAGGTGGAGGTATTCATCTCTTTCAGAAGTTTGTAGAGGAAAAGAATGTATTTGAAGCTCGAACACTTGAAGTAATCGATGAAGGCCTAAAGAGGGTCCTAATTGAACTAACTTTTAAACATCCAGTTAATAACCCTACTGTGCTAAGTGAAATAAATTGAGTTACCAAATCTTTTTGTTTGGAGTATTCATTTTATACTTTGCAATTTTTTTCTCCTGAAATTGTTTCCTTCCCCACCCCCCAAATAACAGATCTTTCCATCCAATTAAACTTTGCATCTAGTTAAGACATGATATTCCTGAATATTTTTATTATCTCCTGGGAAATTATTCTGTGACAAAGCACTCTCCCAGCTACTCTATTTGACCTTTCTACCACCTTTGCAGTTAGATGGAAGTCTTCCCGGGAAAACATGCCATTCCTCCTTTTTGCATTTAATAATACTTTTATTTTGTTTCCCTTAGCTGTCTAAACCTTCTATAGCAGAAATAACCTAAGTGGATGGCTTTAACAAACAGAAGAGCATTTTTATAGGATGCTGAAAGCCAAATTTAGGGTGCCAGCTCTACAGGTAGGCCTCCTCTATTATGAAGGAAAGTCCTTGTTTCTTTCAGCATACACAGGTGTTCGATTACTAAAGGACCTTGTGCCTTGATCTTTCCTTGATGATGTTAAGGAACTTCTTTAAGTACTGGTACTAACTATACATTCAACTCCTGGTGATTATATCTTGGTAGTGCTGAGGTTCCTCACTCCCTGTCCCCTCCTCTTGCTTACTCTTTTATCTGTTATGAGATTAAAGGTCTTCTAGGACACACTGATGTCAATTTGAGGACCAAGGTGTGTCTGATTCAGGCTTTGGTCTTTTTGTCACTGGCTGTGCATCTGACAGACAGTGAATAAGGATGACAAAAGAATTTATGCCTTTGAGTTGGAGAAGACGACTAAATATCCCATGGAATGCTAAAAACAAGCAGATATGTCTTGGAGAATATGCAGCCAGAGTGTTCCTTGGAGGCAAAGATGATAAAACTTTGTCTCACATGCTTTGGGAATGTTGCTAGGAGGTTATTCTTGGAGAAGAACATCATAGACTTCAAAAGAGAGGAAGACTCCAACTGGATGGATTGACACAGTGCTGGAGCAATGGGTGTAAGTGTGTTGGAGATTGTGAGGATAGGACAGGGCTCAGATCTGTTCATAGGTTGCCATGAGTCATACTTGATGGCACCTAACAACAACATAGCGCATACCTTAGGGGAAAATTCCCTTCCATCCCATTAATGCATCCCATCCTTAGCCTTCTTAAAACTATTTGGTTTGTCAGATCATGGACCATAGTTTCCACATTTTATCATGACATGTATTGAGAGACACCATCCATGACGGTTACAGGTGAAAGTTGACAACAAACTAGGTGCTTTTTGTAAAAAATATTTTCATTTTTTAAAATATTGGTTTACTTACAAAGTATATTTTGTATGTCACACTATTCTTCATTCACTTTGTTTTTCATACAATCATTCCCATTTATTATGCTTTATGACATTAATCATCATTACTCTTTTTTTTTTTTTGGTTGTTTTCTTTTTTCCCTGTGTATTATTGAATCAGATCTGACTGGCACAGAAGGAGATTGTCCCTCCTCCAGCAGAGCATCTGGTGGTCTTTCTCATTTCTTTTACTACTTTCCTCCCTCCACTCACCAAATTGTATAACCCCATGATATCCTCCCTGTCCATTCTCATCCCTCTGCTCTCTGCCTCCACCCCTTGGTTCCTCATACACATTTTACTAGTTATCTATTTCTACAGTAAACATCTTCTGCAGTATTTTTCCTTATGAGACTGAGTTCACTAAGCATAATACTCCCCAGTACCCCCCAAGTTATGTAATAATTCTCAAAATTGTTGCTCCTGTGTGTGTAATATTCCATCATGTGAGTGTACCACAGTTTCTCAATCCATTCTAGTGTGGGTGGACATTTGGGCTATTTCCATGTTATTGCAATGGTAAATAATGCTGCTATGAATATTGGTGTACAAATCTACATTTGTGTCCCAGTTTTAATTTTCTGAGAGGATGAAAGGCACCCAAGCGTGAAGGACTCTCCTTCATGGGGTTGCTATGAGTCGCCTGCAACTCGACGGCACTTAACAACAACAACAACATATTCCCTAGCAGTGAAACCCAGTTATTCCACTGCTAGGAATATATTCTGAAAAAGATTTTATAACAATTTTTATTCACATTTTTCACATCATTGGTTATATTTTTTATAATATTCCAACCTTGATATTGTTCCCACTCTATTCTGCCTTCATGAATCTAGATCCTCTCCCTATTCTCTCCATTTTTTTAAATTGTTGATAATTTTGATCTCAGATTGAACACATTACTTATCCATAGTGATCGTGTTTATTTTAAAGAATGGCCTTCAGAGATAACATCCATTCCAGGTTCAAAGATTATCTTAGGCTAATATTCTTAGAGTTCCTATGTTGTTTTGTGCCATGGAGTTGCTTGTGACTCATAGCAACCCTGTGCACAATAGTTATGAACCCTGCTCGATCCTGAGCCAACCTCACTGTCTTACACACATCCCCATTATTCCAGTCATTGAGTCAATCCATCTTATCCAAGGCCTTCCTCTCCTGCGCTGTCCCTCCACGCTCCCAAGCATGATGTTCCTCTCCAAATTCCCCTTCTTGCAACATGCCCAAAGTATGTCAAATGAAGCCTCAGAATCCTTGCATCCAAGGAGTAGCCTGGTTTCATTCTCTCCAGGATGAACCTGTTCTCCTAGCATCTTACATTCAATACTCCAACACCACAGCTTAAAGACATCGGTTCTTCTTTCAGCCTTAGTTATTGTCTAGCTTTCTGATGCATAGCAAGTAATTGCAAAGACGATGGCCTGGGTCAGGCACACCTTAGTCTCCAGATTGACATCATTGCTCTTCAGTACTCTGGAGAGGTTCCTGACAGCAGATTTTCCCAGTGCAATTAACCTTTTGATACCACTGGTATCAAGAGTGTTGAATGTGGAGCCAAGCAAACTGAAACTGATAACAATCTCAATCTCTACAATCTGTCGATGCTGCCAATCAGCCCAGTGGAGGGAAAAAAAACCCAAAAATCTTTGTTCGTTTGTTTTTTCAGTCAAGGGTCTGATTTTATTCAAGTATCTGAAAATATTCTAAAATGGAAAACTTTTGTTGAAGACTGTAGCTTGCCATGGGCTATATATTGCCATATTGTTTTCAGAAGACTTTAGAAAACTACTACTAGTAGTTTTAAAAACTGTACACCTGTTAGAGAACTGAGGAAGACTATTTAATGTTTCATCCGGATCCAGAGATGCATCAAAATAAATGATCAGCTACAATCAGCAAATGAGTGTTTTAGTGATAGGTATCCAAGAAGAAAAGGTTGGTGATGGACAATTCAGAAATGCTTCCTCAAAAGGCAGATGAATAAAAATAAAAAACAGGCAGATGAATGATTTCTTAAAAAGGTGCCAGTCATTCCCTGTGCAGAAATCACTGTTGCCCAAACACATGGACTTTTGGTCCAGAAAACAGGTCTTCCACGCTCACTGTGCTGGCATGAATCATACTCTGATGGAACTAATGATATTGAGCTTCAATCCATATTGACGGCTGCAGTCCTTGACCTTCTGCAGCAAATGCCTCAAGTTCTCAGTTTCAGCAAGCAAGGTTGTGTCATCTACATAACTAGAGCTCCCATAGACTCTAGGAATCTTTTGATTCAGTAGACCTAGTCTTTTTAGAAATTTAAGTTCTATTTTACATTTTCCTTCTATTCTATCCAGGATGTTATCAGATTCCTGGTCAAAATGTTCAGTCTTTGTAGCTGATCAACACCTACTTATTTCTGGTCTCAGAATGGAAAAGGTTGTAGCTCATAGGAGATATGAATTGATATTTTCATTGACTTTGATCATTCCCATGCTTTTTCTGAGCAGGGACCAATCAGGTGACTGGCCCATTGCCAGCTTTTAAGGTCCCAGCTAATTATTTTAGTGATCTGTGTTAGATCAAATAAATTAAAAAGAAAGATATTTGAAATGTAAATTAACGGTCAAGGTCTAGGAGAAGGAATCATAAGAAGCAAAAAAGTATATGCCAAGACAATGAGTTTTGTAGTGCAATAGTTATTGTGTTAAAGCAATTCCATGGAACTCTCATTGCCTGGTCCATAGGGAGTTGTGCTGCTAACTAAAGGCCATGCTTTCCTGGTGGTTCAGATCCACCAGTGACCCCACATAAAGAAGAGGGGCCATTTCCTCCCATGCAATTTACAATCACTATGAGTCAGTTCTGATTCCAAGGATATGAGTTAGGTTTTTTGTGTTTTTTTTTTAAAATTCCATTCCAACTATAGAGACCCTGTAGGTGAGTAGAATTGCTCCATAGAGTTTCCTAGGTTTTACCTTTATGGGAGAAAATTACTAGGTTTTTTCTCTAGCTGAATGGCTAGTGGATTAAAATATTAATGGCTTTTGGAGTATATTACCTTGTGTTAGAATTATTCTCATTAGCTCTGTGACCTTTGGACATAGATTTTCTTTTCATGCCTCAATTTCCCCATTTCTAATTATTTGAAAAATTCAGGACATGGTCTTTTTAATCACTTTCTAAGCATCTGAGAGCTAGACATTGACAAAGGATAATAGAACAAAAATTGATGCCTTTGAATTATGGTGTTTCAGGAAGAACATTGAACATCCCATGAATAAACAGAATGTCTTGGAGAAGGTGTATCCAGAGTATTCCTTGGAAGCAAAGATGATAAAGCTTTGTCTTTGGGGATTTTTCTAAGAAAGGATATTCCTTGGACAGGGACATGCTTGGAAAGGTAGAGCATCATGCTTGGAAAGGTTGGCAAAAGATAGGATGACACTCAACCAGGTAGACTGACGCAGTGACTGCCACAGTGGACTCTAGTGTGTCAGGAGGTGTGAGGATGGTACAGGATAGGGCAGGGTTCAGATCTATTGTTTATAGGGTTGCTATGGGTAGTCCTCGACTCGACGGCACCTAACAACAATGAAGCACTATTTGTAATAGCATCTGACATATCTTAGGAAGAAAAGAATATTGAGTACTTGTCATCACTTCCGTCCCATAGTTGATATACATGAATATAAGATGCTGGCTTTTTAAAATTTATTTATCTGCAATTATCTTGTGTGTGTTTAAATTTTATATTGATTTGCTCACAAAGTTACATTCATGAAAACAGATGCCATGTATGAATCACTGAGGCATTAAGAAATGCCTGAGTTACTGACCAAAAGAACAAACAGTCCTGTCTTGGAGAAAATGAAACCAAGGTGTTACTGAGAGGCAAGGATAGTGAAACTTCAGCTCACTTACTTTGGACCTGTCCTTCAAAAAGGACATCATTCTTGGAAAGGTAGAGGGTCATCTTAAGAGAAGCAGACTGTCAATGAGATGGATTGACACAGTGACTGTAACAATGAACTGAAGTGTGTCAAAGATGGTGAGGATGGCACAGGATAGTACAGGTTTCAGAGCTGCTGTTCACAGAGTAGCTATGAGTCAACAGCACCTAACAACAACTGACAGGGGAGGAGTTGACACAACCAAGATTCTGAATTAGACTTAATAGCTTTCATAATTGTGAGGAGGGAAACCCCATTTCTGTTTTTAAAGACATCTACTTGTGGGATGTCAGTTTTTACTGTATCAAGTAAATAAGGCAGAGTCTCTCTGTCTGAGTCCTTAGAGCTACACAGACAGGTGAACATTCTCTTGCAAATGAAAGACCCTGCAGTGAGCACTGAAGTCAGATTTGAACAGTGAGAGCTGCCCCTGTCACTTTAGCCAAGATTCAGTGAGGTTCTTGACTCACTTGGCCTTACAGAAGCAGCAGGAAGGAGCCACTGAGTTGTGTGTATGCAGTAGTATCATCAGTTACAGCTGTAAATTCTCAAGCCAGTCATATAACAATCTTTAACAGCCTCCCACACTTAGAGCAGATTGACAGATAAAGCATCTTAGGCTGAGTCCTCAAATTTGGAAACAAAAAGGAGAAGGAACAGTTGTAAGCAGATATTAATGACTGGAATGTGAAAAGCATGAATGTAGGAAAACTAGACATTGTCTAAAAAGAAATGGGAAGCATAAATACCAACATGTTATTGTTGTGTGCCGTTGAGTTGCCTGTGACACATAGCGACTCTATATACAACACTCCTAAGCCCTGTTCTATCCTGTGACAATCTCACTGTCTCTGACACACCTACCCCCATTACCCAAGTCACTGAATCAATCCATCTCATAGAGAGTCTTCCTCTCCTGCACTGTCCCTCCACCTTCCTGAGCATGACGTCCTTCTCCAAGGACTGGTCCATCCTTGCAACATGTCCAAAGTATGTCAGACAAAGCTTCAAAATCCTTGCCTCCAAGGAGCAGACTGGTTTAAACCTCTCTGGGATGAACCTGTTCATTTTCTTGGCAGTCCATGGTATATTCAATACTTTTCTCCAACACCAAAGCTCAGAGCCATCAATTCTCCTTCTATCCTCCCTAATCGTTGTCTACTTCTCTGACACATAGCAAGTGATTGCAAAGATCATGGTCTGTATCAGGCTCACCTCAGTCTCCAGAGTGGCATCGTTCCTCTTCATTAATTTGTAGAGGTCTCTAACAGCAGACTTTCTCATCGCAATACATCTTTTAATTTCCCGGCTGCTGGTGTCAAGAGTGTTGATTGGCAAAATGAGATGGATTGGCATGGAGCATTTTGAATCAGACAACAACTGAGGCAAAAAGGTGAGGAAAAGCACTATTGCTTTCATAGTTAAAAAGATCATTTCTAGACCCATCTTGAAATACAATGTTATGAAAGACAGGCAAACAAAGAAATCCAGTGACTACCACTATGATTCAAATACATGCGTCAACAACCAGAGCCAAAGAAGAGAAAATAGATTATTTCTACCAATTTTTGCAGTTGGAAATCAATCAAATATGCAACCAAGATGCATTCATAATGATGGATGACTAGAATGCAAAAGTATGGAACAGGGAATAAGGATCAGTACTCGGAAAACATGGACTTGGTGACAGAAATGAGGTTGGGGATAGAATGACAGGATTCTGTACAATCAATGATTTATTCACAGCAGATACCTTTTGTAAGAAACACAAATGCAAACTATACACATGATTTCACCTGATGGTATGCACAGGAATCAGATTGATTACATCTGTGGAAGGAATCATTGGAGAAGTTCAGTTTCATCAATGAATACTAGGCAAGTGCTGATTATGTAACAGATCATCAATTACTCATATGCAAGTTCAAATTAAAAAGCTAAAGAAGGTTACATCAAATCCACAGGAATAAAAATTTAACTTTGAGTCTATCCTACCTGAATTTAAAAACCATCTCAGGAACAGATTTGAGAACTTGAACACTTATGAATGCCAAAGGTCATTACCAAGACAGAGGAAGAAGAAAAGACCAATATGGATGTCAGAAGAGACTCAGAATATTGCATTGAAGTGCTGAGAAGTCAAAGCAAATAGAGAAATGAAGAAGTTAAGGAGCCAAATAGAAGATTTCAAAGGGCAGCTTGGGAAGACAAAGCACAGTATTGTAATGAAATGTGCTAAGAGCTGGAGTCAGAAAATCAAAAGTGCTGAACTCACTTGGCTTTTTTTTTCCTTTTTCTTTCATTTCACTTAATTTTTTATTTGTTTTTTAATTAATTTTAATGAAAGTTTACAGATACTTAGAGTTTCTATTCATTCATTGTTGCACTTTTCTCCCTGCCCAGCCCCCTCCCTCAATTCGCTCTTCTCTTTGAAAAGTAAAAGAAAAATTCTTTCACTGTTATACAATCCCTCCCCCAAGTCCAATCACTGTGCAGCCTTAATTTGGGACTCCAGTCCAGAATACCTAATCATGTATCCTTTTTAAACAGTTCTCTTCCTCCTCTGTTTCAATGCAGTATATATTATTTATCCCCTCTTTCTCAATCCTCCCCCAACCCTGATGTTAGTCCTGTTTTACAACAGTGGCCCTATGCAATATTTGTCCACTTGTGACAGATATTTCACTCAGCATAATGTCCTCCAGGGTCACCTTTTTTGAATAATATTGCATGAGTTCCTTGTTCTTCAATGCAGCATAGTATTTCACTGTGTGCATAATACCAGAGCTTCTCTATCCATTTGTTTGTTGATGGGCACTTGGGTTGTTTCCAAATCTTTGATAATGTGAACAAAGCCGCGATAAACATGGGTGTGCTTTTATCTGCTTGTATGGCAGTTATGGTTTCTTTAGGGTATATTCCCAGTAGTGGAATTGCTGGGTCAAATGATATTTTTATTTGCAACTTTTCGAGAAAGTGTCATACAGCCTTCCATAGTGGTTGCACCGTTTTACACTGCCACCAATAGTGAATAAGGGTTCCAGGTGCTCTACAACCTTGCCAGCATTTGATGTTTGCTGTTTTGTTAAATTTTGCTATTCTTACTGGAGTGAGATGATATTTCATAATTGTTTTGATTTGTGTCTTTCTTAGAGCTAGGGATTTTGAACATTTCTTCATGTGCTTGTTGGCCATCTGAATGTCTTCTTTGACGAAGTGTCTGTTCATATCCTGTGCTCATTTTTCAATTGGGTTATTTACCTTTATCTTGTGGTGTTTGAGTATTTTATAAATTCTAGATATAAGTCTCTTGTCTGACATGTCATTACCAAAGGTGCATAGGGATTTGATTCTTAGAAGGTCCCATTCATCTATTTTATCCTCTCCTGGTTGTAGATTTTCCAGGATGCTTGGAAGACTGTTTATGTTGTGGATTAGTCACCTGGCATTTTTTAAGCTGAAACAAATTGAAGAACAAATTCAAGCCTTGAGTTGCAATACTGAAGAATGCTGTGGACAGAATATTGAATGATCCAGAAGGCATTAATAGAAGATACAAGGAGTATCAAAATAAGGAGTACAGTCACTGTAACAAAAAAAAAAAATTGGCCGACAGAGAAGAATTTCAAGAAACAACGTATTATCAAGAGGCAATGGTGATGAAGGAGGAACTGCAGGCTGTTCTGAGGGACTTGGCAAAAAAAAAAAATAAATAAAGGCCCCAGAAATTACTGGAATTCCAGTTGACATAGTTTAATAAACAGGTTGTGCCAAGAAATCTGAGGACAACTACCTTGTCAATTGACTGGAAAAAAAATTACATTAAAAAAAATGTGACCCAGCAGTGTGGAAATTATGGAACAACATCACTAATATCGCACACAAGCAAAATCCTGTTGAAGGTTATTTAAAAAATGGCTAGAACAGTACATCAGTAGAGAACTACCAGAAATACAAGCTAAGTTTAGAAGAGGTAGTGGCACTAGAGATATTATCGACAATATCAGATGGATCTTGGCTGAAAGCAACGAGTACCAGAGAAATGTCTCTGTGTTTCATTAATTATGGCAAGGAATTTGACTGCGTGGATTACAACAAATGGTGACTAACTCTGAGGAGACTAGGAATACCAGAATACTTGATTGTTCTCATGTGAAACCTGTACTCGGAGCAGGAATCAGTCCTCAGGACAGAGCAAGGAAACACTGTTATAGTTCAAAATCAGAAAAGCAGTGTTTTGGGGATATATATATATAGGGTCGCTGTGAGTCGCAGACAACTTGAGAGCTCCTAACAACAAAAACTATGAAATCTCTAGTAGATCCTCATTGAGGTTGCATTCCTGGCTGCAATGAAATAGATACGGATCATTCAACCACCCTAGTCACCATACAGATTTTTCTAAGGCTTCAGAAGGTAAATCAATACGCCTCACAAACTATTGACAGTAAACTTACCCCTTTCACTCTTTCACATTTGTCGTTGTTAGGTGTCAAGTACTATGAACCTATAAACAACCAATGTGAACACTGTCCTATCATGTGCCGTTCTTACAATCTCTGGCACACTAAGCCCATCGTTACTACAGTCACCGTGTTAACCCACCCAGTCAAAAGTCTTCCTCTCTTGTGTTGCCTCTTCACCTTCCCAAGCATGATGTCCCTCTCTAAGGAATAACCTCTCCTAGCAACTTGCCCAAAGTATGTGAAATCAAGCTTCATCATCTTTGTCTCCAAAGAGCACTCCAGATGCACCCTCTCCAAGACATATTTGTTCTTTTGGCCATCTAAGGCATCCTCGACACTCTTCTCCAATAATTCAAAGGCATCAATTCTTCTTCTATCATCCTTAATCATTGTCAAGTTCCCAGACACATAGTTAGGAACTCTAGAAAATTTTGTCAAAGAAATATATTGTTATTGTTAAGTGTTGTCAAGTCATAGGAAACTCATAGCGACCCTATGAACAAAAGTCCTCAATATTTGTGTGACTTTCATCCTTCCTTTCTCCAGGTTCATAGGGTTTCCGGAGGCAAGCTATTATGGAAGTGGATGCCAGTCTTGCTTCCAAGCTTGTTTTAATTGGGTAGCTCCACCAAACACTGTCCACCATGGGTAACCATTAACGCATTTGACACATCAATATCACAAAGAAATATATAGAAAGAAAAATAATGGTATCCCCATTCTATTAAGAGAAATTTGAGGTTTGAAAGGCCAAGACTGTCTAAATTCTTTATATGTGTTTAAAGTGGCCTAAAATTAAAAATTATTTTAGCTTTATGCTGCTCTTTAATAAATAACTCATGATAAATGTCTGTGATTGTTATAAACAGGATGAAAATAAATATATAAGGGAGGGATATTTTTTAGGCAGAGATTTGTATGGAAAGGTGGAATAAACTCACAATATACCAATTAGATCTGTGGCACACTACAGTCTCATTAAAAAATCTGTATGCCAGCTTTTTTATTACCACCACCTCCCCCCTTCCTTGCCCTTTGTGTTTTAAGACTCTTCAGAGGGAGCCACATTTTACTCATTTGCTTCTTCTTTCCTGAACTTTCCACAAATTAAATTCTGTTTCCTGTTTATCCTGCTCTCTTTACTGTATTCAGGCTTCTCCAGGATTTTTACAAGAAGCAGCAAGATTCTAAGAAAAAATAATGCAGAGAAACATTTTCTAGGAAGAGTGACCCAGATGTTTCCAGTGCTCCCAATTTAGTTCCTTTAATAGAAAGTGCTTCAAAACCTGTACTTTAAATATTAATAGAGTAGAAGTAAGACTTTACTCTATTTTCTCCCAGGATATTTCAGATATTTTTCTGTCCTGTCAACTCTTTACTAATGGTGACCTTGTATATAACAGAATGAAACATTCCTAGTCTTGTGTCATCTTCAAGGTTGTTTGTATGTTTGAGTCCATCCTTATGCCTATTATGTCAATCCACCATATTAAGAGTTTCTTCTCACCGAATTTTTACCAACTGTCACCTCATTTTCTATATAGTAATGTTTCTTGATAATGTATTCTAAGTAAGAGAGCCACAGTATTGCTTGCTATTCCTGCTTCTAGAAAGAGGGTTCAAATTATACTTCTGGTCTCCTAATAAAGTTCAATACAATAAAAATTACCTCAGTCTCAAATTTATTAGGTTGTTAGAAATCTCTGCTCTATAAGGGGACATGTGGCATCAGAATTAGAGGAAGACTCATCAACAGTCTACATTCTACATTATGCAGATTACACAACCATGCTTGCTGAAATGAAAGAGGATTTGGAGCACTTGCTGAAGAAGGTCAAGGACTGTAGTCTTCCATATGGACTGAAGTTCAACATCAAGAAGATAAATTCTCACCACTGGGCCAATTGGCAGCGCAATGATGGATGGAGGAGAGATTGAGGTTGTTAATAATTTCAACTTGCTCAGCTCCACAATCAACACTCTTAAAACCAGTAGTCAGGAAATCAAAAGACTGATTTAGTTGGGAAAATCTGCTGTGAGGGACCATTCCAGAGTGCTGAAAAGCAATGATGTAAGTCGAGAAGCTAAGGTGCACCTAATCCAGGCCATGGCCTCTACAATTACTAGTTATACTTCAGAGAGCTGTACAATGATTAAGGATGACAGAAGAAGAATCGATGCCTTTGAGTTGTGGTGCTGGAGAAGAGTCGAACAAGTTATAGATTGCCAAGAAAACAAATAGGTCTGCCTTGGAGAAGGGGAAATCAAGTTTCTCCTTGGAGACTAGGATTTTGAAGTTCTGTCTCACATACTTTGGGAACATGGCCAGAAGAGACTAGTCCTTGGAGAAGGACATTATGCTTGGAAGGTGGAGGGACAGCTCAAGAGAGGAAGACCTTAGATGAAATTAATTGATACAGTAACTGGGACAATAAGTGTTGGTGTTGTTGGAATTAGTGAGACTGGCTCAGAGCATGGCAGGGTTCAAAGCTATTGAACCTAGGGTCGCTATGGGTTGCAGGTGACTCAATGGCACATAACGACAAAAACAACAATCATCTATTACTTTCATATAGCCATTTTTACACAATTGTTTAAAATATATGACTTCTAAAAATTTTTTTATATTTAATATAAGTTTACCGAAAACTAGGATTTCCATTCATGTATTATTGTACATTTTCCTCCCCCCTCCTCCCACAGTTCACTTCAGAACTTCAGTTCTGCCACACAACTGACACTTTTGGGCTCAAATGTCCTAAGAAGAGTGGATGAATGCAAAGGAAAAAACCCAACCCCAACACAATGCAGGGTAGAGTGAGGAAGGACAATAGAGAGGCAAAGATGTAATAATATCAGCTGAGACTTAGAGCAGTGGAAAGAGTCCTGAGTCCAGGGAAATAGATGAGGCAACCACAGAGTCAAGCACTGTCTGGAATTCACTCAATAACTGATTTTTTTAAACTGATGACAAGATTGGGCTTGTTGATGATTCACTGTGGAAAAGATGATAAAGGGCAGGGTTATGTGACTAAGGTAAGAGCTCAAGGAGAAGCACTTAATGACAACCCAAGTGGCCTTCCTGCACCCCTGTCATTTCACCTCAGCTGGCTTTCTGTCCTGTGGGACACTGTTATTGAACACAGTGGTAGTCTACTTGAAAGCAGTCTTGCTGCCAACCTTAAGACATATGGTTTGAATCTACCAGCTTCTCTGGTGTAGACAGATGAGCAGTATCCTCCCATGACATTTAAAGCCTCAAAAGATCCCGCTGGAGTGTCAGCTCTGAGTTACTCCAACACTACAGCACCTAAGTAACATATATAGAATGACCATACATACATTTGCTTGATACATCTTAGAGGTTTGTTCCAACTGATTTAACATTCTCAAACTCTCAAAAATATAATTTTTTTGGTGGCAGGTATCATATATGGCCAGCCTATTTTATACCAATCTTTCAGCATCATCTTATCATTTTTGAGGGGGGAAAAATCCACTCAATAAGAAGATATTAAAAGAAACATACTAACTTTCAATTACATGCATAGAAGTTGAAAAATAGAATATAAAGATTAAATTATTTATTCTGTTTTTAGGAAGCTTCCAGTCTATGGTAGAAATAACACAATTGTTGTTGCTGCTGTTTTTTAGGTACCGTTTAGCCAATTATGCGTCATAGCTGCCCTATGACCAACAGATTGGAGCCTTGCCCCATTCTGTTACATCCTCACCGTCTCTGATGTCCCGAAGCCCATTGCTACAGTCACTATCTCAATTCATCTTGTTGAAGGTCTTCCTTTCTGGTTTTGTCCGTGCGAACCGCTTGTGAAAATCGGGATGTTTTTGGTGTACTTTTCTAACATAGTCATCTTTTTGAGTCTAGAGAATGAGACCATATTCCTGTTGTGGAGCTTGTGGTCTAGAGAATTGGAAGGGAAGAGGATGGGTGGATATTTCCTAATTCCAATCATATGATGTCAAGCAAGTTTCTTCAGTTCACAAAAGCAGAATTTAAAACATTGACCACTGAGCAAGGAGTCTTTCTTCTATTGACACTGGACTTTGATAATTTAGTTCTACAGAACTTAAAATTTCCATTGAATCTAGACCTTCTGAATCCATTGAAGTTCCCCAAATATCTATTCCAGATAACTTTTAAACCTCAGACCAAAGCACCAAAATTATCTATCTCCTGAAGTCTCCTTATAGCAAAGAATAATTTGGCTTAATTAGTAAAGAACTTAAAAAAACTTTCTGTATTAATTTAAACTGACAAAAACAATTTGAAAGTTTATATAGAACACTTAGGCAGAGAGGTGTTTTCTTTGTTGTTCTGTATTTAATGTGGAAGGTGGGAATGTTAGTATGAAGAATGTTCTCAGTGTCACTGAATTGTACATGTAGAAATTGTTGAATTGTAGCATGTTCTACTGTGTATATTTTCAACAACCATGACATACAATTTCTATTTTAAATAAGTGGGACAATTTCTGATAGAAGGGAGACAACTAAACTCTGCTAAAGAGAAGCAGAAGATGAGTCACTTTTGTCTCATAAAGGAAATGCTTTGTGAATTATTCTATACATTTTTCAATTAGCATCTCCCTATATTGCCAGGGATTTTATTTTATTAGGGGAAAGAACTTAAGTAGGCAAACAAACAATTAACATGCAACAGGAAAACAGCAATCAATGATGGCTGTCATTGTTGAGGACAATGTTAGAGTAAAAACTCCTCAGCCAATGAAAGATGACTTTTCAGAAGTGATCAAACTCAACAGCAGTCTCTAAAATGACAGCAGAATTCCATCAGACTGAGGGGTAGGAGCTGTAGGGGTAGAAAATTGAAGCTCACAGTATGAGCCCTGACAGTGTGTTAATTTCGTAAATAGTTGTTGAGCTCCTTCCATATAACAAGCCTGTTGTAGATGCTGTTGTGAAAGAGGAGATTCTGTGTTTCTAACAAGGAGCTCTGTGGCATAGAGTATAAAATATTGGGCTGATAACCAAAACATAGGCAGTTCAAATTCACCAGCTGCTCTGCAGAAGAAAAATGATCTGTCTCCTCCTGTAGAGATTTTCAGCCTTGGAAACTCAATGGTGTGTCTCTGCGAGTCTGAGTAGACTCAATATTATTGTGTTTAGTTTGGTTTTGGCCCAAAATGCTGCGGATGCTGCTAGACTAGCACCACACTCAGCGAGGCTCCAGATTACTGAGCCTCACAAGCTCAGCTGAATGAGAAGCTGACTTACTGATGGATAAAAACTTTCAAACTCATTCCTCCTGTTAAAATTTGCCACCGATTACATCGCTTTGAATTTCCTTTTACTACTGTAAATGATAAGTTCTGTGGGCCCTTTTTAGAACTGACATTCTTTTAAAAATCTATCACATTTCATATTTTATTAAGAAGAAAGGCATTTTTAAAAAGAAAATGCGCTTTTAAAATTAACTACACTCAAGATTCGAAGAAAATTACACCCTTCCTACCTGTTAAAGAGAATCACTGGTCTCAGAAGGACAAACCCTTGGGTTTGACTAACTACACTTAATGATTAGTCTGAGAAGTGGGTTTTGCTTCTCATAAGGAAGTGACTCTGATGCACTTGAAGTGGAATTTTTTTTTTGGATTTTTTTTATTTTTTTAATTATACTAGTGGAACTTAAGCACAAGTATCATTCTTATTTTAGCCAGCCAGACTAAGGTGTCAATAAGTCTACACAATTCTCAAGAAAAGTACTAAAACTTTAAACCCGTGTTTAATATATTTCTTTAATTTTTTCACTTGTGTGAAAGTTTACAAATCACATTGGGTTTTCTATTTAATTATTCATACACATTTTGCTTTATAACATTCTAATTATGATTTTATTCACTTACTCATATACACTTAATATCGCTTTGATTGTTGTTGCCATGTACTGTTGAGTTTATGCACAACAGCTCTGACTTCTGACCTCTCCTGAACCAATCTCACTGTTTCCAACAAAACTACCCTTGTTACCCTAGTCACTGTGTCAATCCATCTCATCCAGGGTCTTTCTTCCCCCCTTTGTTCTTTCACCCTTCAAAGCATGGACTGGCCCTGTCTGGCAATATGCTCAGAGTATGTGAGAAGGAGCTTCAGAATCCTTGCATCCAGAGAGCAACTTGGTTTCATCCTCTCCAGAACAGACCTATCTATTCTCTTGGCAGTCCATGCTATGCTCAATACTCTTCTCCAGCACTGCATATAACTTTGATTATAGTAGGTTAATATGATTGCCATGTCTGAGCAATCTCTCGTTGTATAGCCTATTCCACCACCCAACTTTTGTAGCTGACTTATGTCACTAAGCATAATTTGTTCTAGATTCATCCAGGCAGTGCATTACTTCATGAATTTTTGGTAGATTTTTTTTTATGGCGCATTATACTTCATCTTGTGACTGTATCGGAGTTTGTTTCTTTAGCTTTTTGTCCATTGATGGATACTTGGGTTGTTTCTATTTCCTTGCTATGGTAAATAGAGCTGCAATGATCATAAGTATGCATTTATCAGTTTATGTGGCCATTATTTCTTTGTGATATTGCCTAGTAGTGGGATTGCTAGATCAAGTGGTATTTCTATTTCCAACTTTCTAAGGAAGTGCCAAACTCCTTTCCACAGTGGTTGCACCATTTAATATTCTCATCAGGAGTGTATGAAAGTTCCAATTTCTCCACATTTGTTGTTTGCTGTCTTGTTGAATTTTGTTGCTGGCATGAGATGATACTGCATTATTGTTTTGATTTCTGTCTTTAATAACTAGTAATATAGGCAGTTTCTTCATGTATTTGTCATATGACTGTCTTATTTGGTGAAGTGTCTTTTCATGTCATCTGCCCATTTTGGTATTGAGCTATTTTTTTTTAAGGTCTTGGATTTTTCTATAAATTTTAGAGTTAAGTCCCCAGTCAAAAAAGTCATTGCCAAATATCTTCCCCAGCTGAAGGTTCTCTTTCCCCCCTTTTCTTCTTTTTTTTGTGAATCATTTCCTTTTGTAAGGAAATGGCTGTGATGAATTTGAAGGGGAATTTTGGCTCAGGTGTCTTTTTAGCTTGGCAGACTGAGGAGCCAGTATGTCTACAAAATTCTTGTGAGAATTTTCCAATCATACTTATTGCTGACTTCACAGTAGAGTGTTGTGACTTTATTTTTCTTCTTTTTTCTAAATTCATCTCACAACTAGAAGCACAGAACAAAGATAAGCCGCCATAAAGGGCAAGCAGTGCAAGATGGTGGGAGCAGCACAAAGCTGGAAATCAACCAGACCTAAGCCTATCTGATTCTTGCTTTTAGTAACTGTGCCTGTGCCCTTGATCAGATGACAAAGATACCTTGAAGAGTTTATTTTGCAATAAACACAGGGTTACAATATTTGTCATGTCTAATCTACTGAGTTTTAAGTTTCAAATTTTGTGCATTAAAGTGTCATATAAATCTGAAGTATTCAGCTTATTTAAAACACATTTCTTTATGTATACTTCCTTTTCATTCCCATATTTAACTAAATCAAATGTTTTTTACTAGTACTGCCACTGCCAGTATGTTGTTCATTGCATCTTTGTTTATCTGTCTCTAATAAAAGATTTCTCCAATTTCCCTTTCCATTGCCAATCTATTCAACTCATACTACTAAAAGATGGAAAGAGTATACAGAGTCATCAAAAGGAATTGGTGGACACAGAAGAATTTTATGAAACAACGTATGAACAAGAGCCTGTGGTGATGAAGGAAGAAGTTCAAGCTGCTCTGAAAGAATTGGCAAAAAACAAGATCCCAGGAATTGATGGCATACCAATCGACATATTTCAACAAACAGACGCTGCCCTGTATTATGCTAAGTTGTCCCAAGAAAGCTGAAGGACAACCACCTGGCCAATTGACTGGTAGAGATCTATGTTTTTTTCCCCATTCCAATGAAAGGTGACCCTACAGAGTGCGGAAATTGTCTAACAAGATCATTGATATCACATGCAAGCAAGATTCTGCTGAAGAATATCCAAAAACAACTGGAACAGCACATCAACAGAGAACAGCCTGAAGGGTATTAGGGAAATTACAGCTAACGTCAGATGGATCTTGGCTGAAAGCAGAGAGTACCAGAGGGATGTCTATCTGTGCTTCATTGACTATGCAAAAGTATTTGATGGTGTGGATCACAACAAACGGTAACTGATTCTGAGAAGAATGGGAACCCCAGAACATTTGATTGTGCTTATGCAAAACCTATACTTGGACCAGAAGGCAGTCGTCAGAACAGAGCAAGGAGACACCACATGGTTCAAAATTGGGAAAAGTGTATGCCAAGGATGTGTCCTATCTCCATATCTTTTCAATCTATATGCAGAACAAATTATCCAGGAGGCCCGGCTCTATGAGGAGAAATGTGGCATCAGGATTGGAGGTAGACTCCAATGTGTTATGCAGATGATACAACCCTGTTTGCTAAAACTGAGGAAGACTTGAAGTACTTGCTGAAGAAGATCAAGGAGTGCAGCCTTCAATATGGACTGAAATTCAATATCAAGAAAACAAAGATTCTCACCTCTGGGCCAATTGGCAGCATCGTGATAGATGGTGTAGAGATTGTTAATAGCTTCAGTTTCCTTGGTTCTACAAGCAACACTCTTGGAACCAGCAGCCAGGAAATTAAAAGACAAATTGCATTGGGAATTTGTCTTTTCATTTCCTCTTCAAAGTACTGAGGAGCAATGGTGTCAGTCTGGAGACTAAAGTGCACCTGATAAAGGCTATGGTCTTTGCAATTACTTGCTATGCATCAAACAGCTGGACAGTGACTAAGGATGATAGAAGGAGAGTTGATGCTTTTGAGCTGTGGTGTTGGAGAAGAGTATTGAATATACCATGGACTGCTAAGAAAACAAATTTGTCCTGCAAAGGGTGAAGTTCGGCTGCTCCTTGGAGCCAAGGATTCTGAAGCTTTGTCTGGCATATTTTGGACATGTTGCAAGGTGGGATCAGTACTTGGAGAGGGATGTCATGCTTGGCAGGGTGGAGGGACAGAGCAGCCGAGGAAGACCCTCCATGAGATGGATTGATTCAGTGACTGGGGTAATGGGGGTAGGTGTATCAGAGACCAATAAGATTGGAGCAGGATAGAGCAGGGTTTAGGGCTGTTGTACATAGGGTCACTATGAGTCACAGATGACTTGATGGCACAAAACAACACAACTAAATAATTGTTTGATGTTATGTACCATAGAGTTGGAACCGATCCATAGCAGACTCTCGTGTGGGTTTTCAGAGATAGTTAATCATACTGGAGGAGATTGCCCAGCCTTCTGCTGCAGAGTAACTGGTGGCCTTGAACTACGTTCCTTTGTGATTGCAGTGCAGCGTCTTACCACTACGCCATCAGGGCTCCCTAGAAAATAATGTTGTTTTTGTTGTTAAGTGCCATCGAGTCATAGGCCCCTCATAGCGACCGTGTGAACGAAAGTCCTCGACAGTTGCGTGCACAACTTTCATCCTTTCTCCAAGTTCATAGGGTTTCCGAGGGCAAGCTATTTATGGAAGTGGATGCCACTCCTGCTTCCAAGCTTGTTTCAACCGGAGAGCTCCACCAAACACTGTCCACCATGGGTAACCGTTATCACATTTGACACATCAGTGTCACAGTGTTCAGCTTCACAGCGACCACAAGTTACCTCTGTACGGCAAGTGGACACACCAGGGCTATACAACCTAGATAATAGTTGTCATAAAACACCAATTTTATATAACTTCTTCAATTAAAATCTTTAACAACATTTCTGCATTGTCAAGACTGTGGTCTCCAAAATGGATGCATGAGACTCTTCATTGTAATGAAGGAAGAAAAGACTAAGCCTTTTTACCAGCTTTTAAAATGGGAAACATAGTGAAAAAAAAAATAATTCTTGACTCATCTGCAATGGTACAGACTACAAAGAGAGGCTATGGTGGTTTTCCTGCCAACATAACTGACCCAGTATCTGCATTAACTCAGGTTTATAAGAACCATGTTTTTAGGGATGAGGATTTATGATATTTTCATAAAGAAGAAATGGACATCCCTTCATCATGGAAAACTTTCTAGGGGAAGACTATAAGGATTTTTCATAGGAACTACTGGTTATCCTAAGCAGAGAGTATTTTAATAGACTTCTGGAGGAGACTAAAAAATCTGCCTAAAAAAGTTGTCAGTGTTTAATTATGTCACTCTTTTGCTTAAAAACTTCCAGTGCATGGGTAGGGAGAAAAATGCAACAATGAATGAATAAAAATCCAAAAGCTTTGTAAATGTTCATTAAAATTAATAAAATAAGTTTTTTTAAAATAAAAAAAAAACCCAAAAAACGTTCCACTGGCTTGCTATTATAATATTATATTGTCTCAGGGATACAGTTATAATCCTTAAAACTGCATTCAAAGTTGTGTTAATTTATCCCAAACTGCCATCCCCATCCTGTCTCAAGAACATGGTCCCGATTTTGGTGTTTGTTTTTTTTTAAGTTTTAAATTTTTTTATATTACTGATCATATGGCTTGAATAATATGTTTGTTAAGCAACCTCCAGCACTCATTGTCAAAGGCAACTCATCCTATTGCCTACCTGGATTCCTTTTACTGTTTCTTCTTTATCTTAGTATTTCTACTGACTATGCAAAGGCATTTAACTGTGTGGATCACAACAAATTGTGGTTAATGTTGAGAAGAATGGGAATATCAGAAAACTTCATTGTGCTCATGTGAAACCTGTACCTACACCAATAAACTGTTGTCTGAACAGAGCAAAGGGATACTCAATGGTTCAAAATAAAAAAGGAGTGTGGCAGGAATGTATCCTTTCTCCATACTTTTCAATTTATATGTGGGACAAATCATTTGGGAGACTGGACTTTATGAAGAAGAATGTGGCATCAAGATTGGAGGAAGACTATCAACAACCTGCATTTTGAAGATGATGCAAATTTCCTTGCTGAAATTGAGGAGGACTTGAAGTGTTTGATGCAGAAGGTCAAGGGCTGAAGTCTTCAATATGGATTGCATCTCAACATCAAGAAAACAAAGATTCTCACCACTGGGCTAATAATGAGCATCGTGATAGATGGAGAAGATACTATGGAGGTTGTTAACATTTTATCTTGCTTGGATTCACAATCAACACTCTTTAGACAAACATTTAGGAATCAAAAGATGAGTTACTTTAGGGAAGTCTGCTGTTGAGGAACCCTCCAGAGTACTAAAGAACAAGGATATCAGTTTGGAGATTAAGATATGCCTGATCCAGGCCACAGTATTCCCAGTAGCTTGCTATGTATCTGAGAACTGGGAAATGATGAAGGATGACAGAAGAAAAATGGATACCTTTGAGTTTTGGAACTAGAGAAGAGTATTGGACATACACCATGGACTTCCAAGAGAACAAAAAGGTCTTTCCTGGAAAGGATAAAATAAGGTTGCTTCATGGAGGCAAGGATTTTGAAACTTTGTCTTACATATTTTAGGCATATTGTCACGAGGGACAATATCATATTTGGAAGAAGTAGACGGTCAGCAGAGGAGAGAAAGACCCTGGTTGAGAAGGACTGACATAGTAACTGTGGCAATGAGGTCAAGCGTGTCAGAGATAGTGAGGTTGGCTCAGGATGGACAGGATTCAGAGATCTTGTTCATAGGGTTGCTATGAATCATAGTCAACTTACATAACAACAATAATGGTTTACATATAACAGAAGTTTGCTACATATTGATCAACTATTTAACTGATATATGGGAATATCTCTAAGCACCAGATTAAACATTATTTCTACTATTATCTCCATTTATGTGTAAGAAATCAAGCTTGACAAAATTACAGTTCTTGAATATGTAAAAGAACCCTGGCCCAGAAAATATCCTCAAATAGCCACTTGGAATAATAGGAAATATGAAAATCTACTATTAAAAACTCACTCCTTGTTTGCTTTATATTTTATGTGGGGCTCTCTGTCTAGTTTTGTTTTCTGGGAATATGGAACAGACATCCTGGCCAAAGGGAACCTTCATCTCAGGCCAAGAGATACAAACACACAAAGCATTGACTGTGTATTGTCACACTCAAAGCCTTTTGGTTAGTGGATTATCATTCAGTTGTACCTGGAGTAAATCGTCCACGAACATTTTCACTCTTATTTCTCAGTAAACTTTTCCCCAAGATCTAAAGAAAGGAAATCCACCTTTTCTTTCATGCTTCTCCTTTCATTGTTATTGCATGATGGGTAATTTTAAGTACTTTCTTTTCCAGCTACCATCTCTTACTGAGTACCATTGCTTCCTTTACCACACTACTCTGCTTTTTAGGTACAAGGCCTCCAGTGCCTCAGGTACTTCCCACAGAACACAATTGCAAGATGCCACAGATGTTCTGATATGAACTGCAGACAGCTATCTTCCCCCTTTCGTGCTGTATTATCTTAGTTATTCAGTGCTGCTATACGAGAACTGCCACATCTGGATGCTGTTAATGAACAGAAGTGCATTGTTTCAACACTCATCATTGTTAGGTGCTATTGATTCCTCTCTGAACCCATGGACAACAGATCTCAAACTTACCTGTGCCATCCTCACAATCTCTGCCATGTTAAGCCTGTTATTGTAATCCCTGTGTCAATCCATCTCATTGACGATCCTTCTTTTTTTGCTGACTTGACTTTTCTAAACATGATGTCTTACCCCTCTAATAACATGGCTGAAATATGTGAGAGAAAGTTTCACCATCCTTGTTGCTAAGGAGCACCTAGTTGCACTTCCTCCATGATTTATTTGGTTGTTGTTTATTAGTTCACAGTACATTCAGTACTTTTCTCCAACACTACAATTCAAAGGAGCCAGTTTGTCTTTGGTTTTCCTTATTCATCATTCAATTTTCAAATGCTTACAAGACAACTGAAAATACCTTGATTTGCATCAGATGCATCTTGATCTTTAGATATCCTTCCTCTTTAAAAGTGCTTTTAAAAAGGCCTTTGCTAGCAAATGTGCCCAAAGCAATACCTCTTTTTATTTTTTGGTAGCTGCTCATATGAGTATTGATTATAGGTCCAAGCAAAATGAAATGGTTGACAATGTCAATCTTTTATCCACTTATAATTAAAAGATGAATTGCCTTTGGAAAGTCTGCTATGAGAGACTTCTCCAAAGTACTGGAGAGCAATGATGTCAGTCTGGAGACTAAGGTGTACCTGATCCAGGCCAAAGTCTTTGCAATTATTTGCTAAGCATCAGAAAGCTGGACAATGACTAGGGATCATAGAAGGAGAATTGATGCCTCTGAGCTGTGATGCTGAAGAAGAGTATTGAATATACCATAGACTGCCAGGAGAACAAACAGGTTTGTTCTAGAGAGAGTGAAACCAGCCTGCTCCTTGGAGGCAAGGATTCTGAAGCTTCATTAGACATGTTGGTGTGACGATAGGTGATTCCAAAGATAACTATGACTTACAGATGGTGAAGGAAAGAGATGAGAATTGCTGGGGCTGTGGGCTTGAGGTGGAAAGAGCTGATGATTTTCATAGTTCAAGTGAAACAGTTGATTTGGATAGAAGCACGGACGGGTGTTAGTTACATCATGGTAACAAGAGGGGGGGAACCCTCAAAACTCATTGACATCAAGTCAGAACTGACTTATAGCTGATTCTTCAGTGGGTTTTTGGAGGCTGTAAATAACACTGGAGAAGATAGCCTGTCTTTCTACCGAGGAGCCTCTGGTGGATTTGAACTACCAGAGAGGTACCCCCTTTGGGTTAGCAGTGCAACTCCCTACAGATACAGGATCCATCAGAGCTCCTTAGACAAGAGGAAAGGCAAAGTGTATGATACAGAAGTAGATTAGGTAGTGAAGGTTTATAGACATTCTCATTCGATAACTTTTGTTTTCTCAATGAAGTAGTAAACAAGGCCATCAATTAAAAGTGAGTGGGTGGGGGAGAGATCTGAAAGGTCTATGGAGACAGGAAATGATACAGAACAGTTATTTAGAATAGAGAGTCACTGAAACTTGGAAAATATGCTATGATTGCAGGCAGAAATGAAAAGCCTGCTTGAAATTATTACTGTTGTTGTATGTCATTAAGTCAACTCTGGCTCATAGCCACTCTATGAACAATTGGCTCAGAACCTTGCCCTATCCTGAGTCAAACTCACCATTTCTAAGACACTTGACCCCATTGCTATAGTCTCTGTGTCAATCCATCTCTTCCAGGGTCTTCATCTCCTGCACTGACCCTCTTCCAAACATGATGCCCTTCTCCTTGAACTGGTCCCTCCTAGCAATACAGCCGAAGTATGTGAGACAGTGCTTCAAAATTCTTGTCACCCATACTCATTGTCTGACTTTCACGTGTATATAAAGTAATTGAATATTTCATGGTTTGGATTAGGAGCACCTTCGTTATTAAACTTCATGTTCTTGTTCTGTGGCACTTGATGAGGTCTTTAATAGCAGATTTTTTCAATACAACATTTTGATTTCCTGACTGCTGCCCCATTGCATGTTGATTGTAGATCCAGGTAAAATAAAATTGTTGATAACTTCAATTTTTTCCTTATCTATCTATCTATCTATCTATCTATCTATCTATCTATCTATCTATATCTATCTATCTATCTATCTATCTATCTATCTATCTATCTATCTATCATCTATCTATCTGTCTATCTATCTATCTATCATATATCTATCTTTTTTATTTGTTTATTGGTTCAGTAGTAAGGATATTTGTTTTCTTAATATTGAGATGCAATCCATACTGAAGCCTGTAGTCTTTGGATGCCATAACCAATTACTACAATTTGAGGGGCTTAATAGAAATTTATTCTGTTATAAATATGGAAGCAAGAAATCAGCAATTTAAGGTTTTATAGGGTTATTTTCATCTAAAGGTTCTGGGGGGAAATTTTCCCTTACTTTTCCCACCTTCTGATAGCTCTAATTAGCCTATTCCATCAGGAGTTGAGTTGGTCTAGTGTATAAGGATACTTTGATTGGTGGCTGCATAGTTGCAGTCTCTGCCTCTGTCTTCACATTGCCTTCTCCTATTCTGTATGCATTTTCTCCACTTCCTGTATTGTTGTTGTTTCGTGCCATTGGGTCAACTATGACCCACAGTGACCCTACGAACAACAGATCTGAACTCTGTCCTATCTTTCATAATCCTTATCATTCTCAACACATTTGAGTCCATTGCCACAGACACTGTAGCAATTCATCTCATTGAGGGTCTTTAATCCTTCTCTGCTCTTGGATTTAAGAACCATCCAGACAATTTAACTCAATGCAGCTGAGTCAGAACTGACTCGGAGCTGATTTTCCATTGAGTTTCTGAGACTGTAAATCACACAGGAGGAGATCACTCATCTTTCTCTGAAGGAGTTACTGGTTAATTTGAAACCACCAGAGAAGTGTGGCCTTTGGGTTAGCAGATCAACTCCCTTTGGGCCAGGTCACCAGAGGTCTCTCAAATAATCCATATTGGTCTCAATTCCAGATCCTTCACTTAATTACATCTACGAAGACTATTTTTTTAAATTCCCAAAAAGATAACATTCACATGTTTCAGGTGACCCTAATTTTTGGGGTCTGCCATTCAACACTACAACAGGATTGGGGTTTATTCAAGAAGAGATCAATGATGCAAAAGCTTAAATACTGGTCTTCTTTAAATAATCACAGTTGTTGTTAGGAGTCATTGAGTTAATTGTAACTCATAGCGACCCTATGAACAACATACCTGAACCTTGCTTTATCAAGCACCATCTTCACAATCTCTGATATGCTCAAGCTCATTGCTAGAGTCACCATGTCAAGAAAGTACTTATACATAAAACACATTTTCTCCCCAAATAAAGACACAACTCTGAGTTGACAAAATCTGTGTTGCTTAAAGTAAAGGATTAGTGGAAACACAGAGAGAAGGCACTTCAGCTCAGCTATAAACAAAACAAAAAGCGTCATCTGGCCAAGACAGTCTCTTATAAGAAAACTTTCTACTCAGATTGCTACTTTGTCCTTCCCATCTTGCATTGACTTGGATCAAGATGAGAAAGTAGGCTGGCTCATGCTATGGCATAATCCAGTATTTTGTGCTTTCCTGGATTAGGGAGTACTGTTTCCTTAATTCTGTTTGTTTCTGAGGCTAGAAATAATGTCTACTCTCTGGTGGCTCTGAATATTTCCACGCATCGATTACCTCCTCAGTCTTATTTACCAAGCTCTTGTATCATTCATTATATATACTGTTTATTTTTCCCAAGAAGCTTTATAATAATTCTGACAATTTGTGAAGATTTCCTTTGGTATTTTGTTCTATATTATATACCTTTAACTTGCTGGTCTGTCTGATACTTCTCTAAATCTGAACAGTCACATT
>NW_006399807.1:13239868-13246828 GCF_000299155.1 Elephantulus edwardii | reverse complement strand
AAGGCCCTCTATGAGGTGGATTGATTCAGTGACTGCGATAATTGGGATGGAAGTGTCGGAGACGGTGCGATTGGCACAGGACAGAGCGGAGTTTAGGGCTGTTGTACATAGGGTCGCTATGAGTCGTAGGCGACTCGACGGCACATAACAACAACATATCTTCATTTTATGATAATTAAAACCCTTATAGTTGTTGTGTGCTATCGAGTCCAAACTGAACCATAGCTGACCCTCTGGCAGGTTTTCAGTCAGTTTCATTGCACAGGAGGAGGTTGTCAATCCTTCTCCAGTGAAGGAGCTGGTAGATTTAAACTACATGCCTTCAGGATAGCAACACAGTTTCTCACCACTAGACCAGACCCTCAAAGTATTAAGTAAGCTCTGGTGACCTAGTGGCAAGAAGCTGCACTGCAATCCTGAAGGCACATGGTTCAAAAGTACCAGCTGCTCTATGTGACAAGAATGAACAATCTCCTCCCATGTGATTAGCTGCCTTTGAAAACATGCCAGAGAGTCAGCTATGAGTCGGTTCCAACTTGACAGCACACAACAACAATTCAATAATAGGGATCTCTGGTGGCCTAGGGATAAAAAACTGCTCTGCAATCTCAAAGGCACAAGGTTCAAATCCACCAGCTGCTCTGTGGGAGAAAGTTGGGCAATCTCCTCCTGTGCAATTAAATTTTCTTTGGAAACCCACTGGAGGTTTAGCAATGGGTTGGTTCTGACTTGATGGTACGTACGCAACAACAACAACAACAACCTAATAGTAAGTATAACTTATTTATCCAAGTCTTTTATAAATATTATCTTGTCAGTGTTCTGTCATTTTATTCACACTTCAATTTTTTCAGTTTGTTTTTAAGCATTTTTTTCCATTTTAAAAAATGTTAACACTATACTGGAATGAATGGGTGAAAAGAAGGATATTCTGAAATGATGGACTATTAGAATCCATGTATATCACAGCTGATAATCTTACAATGGGAACTGGAGGAGGAGGAGAAAAAAATGTGCATAAATGAACAAATAATAATTTTAAAAATGGAAAAAATAAAAATAAATTACTAAAACTGCAACAATGGCCTAGAGCATGTAGGATTGTGAAAGGCACAGGACAGGTGAGGCTCTGATCTGTTGTTCATAAGACTTATGAATCATAGCTGACTTGATGACACATAAAAACAACAACATAAAGCAGATAGGACTTTTATACAGATAATCTACTATTATCTAGAAATAGGAAAGCTGTTTTTGTGGATGTCTCCGTTATCTTGAAAGCTTGTTTTCCCTTGCTCTTATAGCCCTCATCTTTCCTAGGATACCTGAGGTGTTTCCTTGGGAACTAGTTCAGAGTATTACATACAAAGAACTTTTGGGTAACTATATTTAACCTCTGGTTCTGTACCTTGGTAACCATATAACCATGAACCTGTTGACCATCAGTTTCTTCATCTGTAAAATGTGAATATAAAACTAAACTCAGGGATTTATTGTAAGGATGGAGTGAAAAATATTTTAAAAATATTTACTAAGAGTTTCAATACCAAGCTCAATGCACATAGGAACTACACAATAGTTTGTTGAAGAAATAGGGTCAGAAATAATGATCTTGATTGCTGTTGAGCTGTTTCCAATTTGAGGAGTTAAAGTACTCCTTTGGGCTTCCAAAGCTGTCATTTGTGTTGTCGTTGTTTTAAGATTGGACCCTTTCTTTATTAAATCTTAATTGGATTTAGTGTGAAACCTAAAAAAAAATGTTAAACTCTCATTTTAATGCTTACAGGACAGATGCAATGGGTACCTGAAGAGACAGGTGCTAAAAGGCACAGACCAATGTTGTTTTATTGTGCTCTCAAGTCAATTACAACTAATAGTGAACATATGAATATCGACCTTGATACTTGCCCTACCCTGAGCCAACATCATAGTCTCCAACACACCAGACCTCATTGGGACAGTCACTGTGTCAAACCATCCAATTCAGGGTCTTCCTTTCTTGTGCTGGCCTCCTACCCTTCTAAGCATAATGTCCTTCTCTATGGAGTGGCCCCTTCTGACAACATGCTCAAAGTATGTGAGATGGAGTTTCAAAATCCTTGCTTCTAAGGAGCAATCTGATTTCACCCCTCCAAGATAGACTTGTTTGTCTGGTTGGTAGTCCATGCTATGCTTAATATTCTTCTTCAACACCGCAGCCCAAAGGCATCGATTCTCTTTCTGTCAATCATGGTCATTGCCCAGTTTTCAAAAGAATAACAAGCAATTGAAGAGACCATGGCTTGGATCAGGTGCACCTTAGTCTTTAGACTGACACTTTAGCACTCTGGAGAGGTCCTTGACAGATTTTCCCAATGAAACTCATCTTTTGATTTGTTGACTGCTGGAACCATGGTGCTGATTGTGGATCTGAGCAAGATAAAATTACTTAAAATTTCAGTCCTTTCTCCATCTATCATTATGCTGCCTATTGGCCCTGTCATGAGAATTTTTATTTTCTTGATGTTGAGATACAATCCATATTGAAGGCTACATTTCTTAATCTGAAGCAAGGGCTTCACGTGTTCCTCAGTTTCAATGAGCAAGGTTGTGACACCTGCTTAATGATGGTGGTTGATGAGTCTTTCTTCAATCTTGACGACACATTCTTCTTTATAAAAGTACAGTTTGCCAGATGACCTTTTCTAGATATAGATTGAAAAGGTATGGAGAAAAGATACATCCCTGATGCACTCCTTTTTTGATCTTGAACCATACGTTCCTTCATTCTGTTTGAACAATTTATTGGTCTAGGTATGGGTTTTACATGAGTACAATCAAGTGTTCTGGGATTCCCCATTCTTCTCAATGTTAGCCACAATTTGTTTTGATACACACAGTCAAATAACCTTTGCATAGTAAATAAAATATACATAGATATCCTTTTGGGACTCTATGATTTTACCCGAATCCATCTGGTATCACTCTTTAAACTCAGCTTGTAGTTCTGGCAGTCCTCGGTTGATGTACTGTTCTAGTCATTTTGGGATAATCTTCAGGAAGACTTTGCTTGCATGTATGATATTAATGACATTGTTTGATAATTTCTACATTCTCATGGATCACTTTTTTTTTGTGAGGATAAGAGTAAATATGGACTTCTTGCAGTCAGTTGGCCAGGTAGCTTTTATCCAGATTTCTTGGCAAAACCTGGTGAGCACTTCCAGGACTGCATCTGATTGTTGATATATGTCAATTGGTATTCCATCAGTTCCTGGGGCCTCATTTTTTGTCATTTCCTTCAGAGCAACTTTAATGTCTTCCTTTATCACCATTGGTTCTTGGTCATATGCTACTTCTTACAATAAGTCAGTTTCAGCCAATTTTTTTACAAGTGATTAAAGATTTTGTCTATGATATCTTTCATTATTGCAACTTGAGGCTTTAATTTAGTCTTAAGTTACTTCGGCTTGAGAAATGTTGAGCAAATTCTTCCTTTACAATTTTCTAACTCCAGCTCTTTGCACATTTCATTATAATGCTTTGCTTTGAGCTGCCCTTTGAAATCTTCTTAACTCTTTAGCTTCAAAATTTATTCCCTTTGTTTTAGCTTCTCAGCATTCCAATGCAATGTTTAGAGTCTCTTCTGAGTACATTTTCGTCCATTCTTCCTCCTCTGTCCTTGTAATGACCTTTTGCTTTCTTCATGGATGATATACTTGATAATGTCCTGTACCTCATATAGTCTTTGTTCATTAGTATTCAGTGCCTCAAACTTTTTCTTGAGATGGTTTTAAAATTCAAGTGGGATAGCTCAAGGTCATATTTTGGTTTTTGTGGTTTTGTTGAAATTTTCTTTAGCTTCAGTTTGAACTTGCACAAGAGGAGTTGATGGTCTTTCCCACAGTCAGAACCTTAACTGGATTTCACAGCTGATATTGAGCTCCGATGATTCCACTGATGTAATGAATTTAACCTATGTAGTCCATCAGGTGAGGTCCAGGTGTATGGTTGTCTTTTGTGTTTTTTATAAAAGGTATTTGCAATGATGAAATAATTTTTTTTACAAAATTCAATCTCTATTTTCATTTCAGTCTCCAGTAAGCCCATATTTTTTGACTACTGGTCCTTCTTTCTTATACTAACTTTTGCTTTCCAATCATCAATTATTAATGAGTCTTGGTTGCATGTTTGAGTGATTTCAGATTGCAAATGTTGGTAGAAATCTTATATTTTCTTGTTTTGCCTTTCTTTGGTTGCTGGTGCATGTTTGAATGGTAGTGGTATTTATAGGTCTTTCTTGCATATCTATGGATGTTATCCTGTCACTCACAATATTGTACTTCAGGATGGATCTAGAAATGGACTTTTTTACTATGATCACAACCCCATTTTTCTTAGTTTTTGTTTCCATTCCCAATATAGTAGATCATATGATTGTCTGATTCAAAGCAGCCACCTCAGCTTGTTAATGTATAGTATGTAAATTTTTATGCATTCCTTTTCTTTTTTAACAATATCCAGTTTTTCTACATTTACACTGAGAATACCATGGACTGCTAGGAAAACAAACAGATTTGTCCTGGAAAGGGTTAAAACCGGGTGGCTCCTTGGAGGCAAGGATTTTGAGGCTCCGTCTAACATACTTTGGACATGTTGTGAGGAGAGACCGGTCCTTGGAGAGGGACATCATGCTTGGGAGGGTGGAGGGACAGCGCAGGAGAGGAAGGCCCTCTATGAGGTAGAATGACTCAGTGACTGGGATAATTGGGTTGGGAGTGTCAGAGACAGTGCGATTGGCACAGGACAGAGCGGAGTTTAGGGCTGTTGTACATAGGGTCGCTATGAGTCATAGGCGACTCGACGGCACATAACAACAACAACAACAACAACATTCCAGCTTCCCATTTTTAGTGGATGTTTCAGCTATTCCTCATTTTTTTGTATCTTCCAATATGAGGACTCAGCCTCTTGATGACTAGTACTAGATCTAGTAGTCTCAATGTGCTCTATTGTTTTCCCAGTTTTCCAAGGCCTATTATTTTAGAAGTGGATAATCAATCCTTCTTCCTAGGGTGTCTTAATCTGGGAGTCTCCTTTGTACAGAATCTAACAAAGAAGCACTGTACCCAAAAAAAGCAGATAATAGACAGGCAAATGTATACACATCTAAGCTTAATAGCAGCAACATGTAAAAGCACTTCCCCAATGGAAGAAAATGTCAGATAAATGATATCCCTATGAACAAACCATAAGGATAAGAAAACATCCACAAAGAATGGCACAGGTGGCAGGGGTTTCCAAACCTGGGGTAAGGTCCAGAAAGCCTAGAAGTTGCCATCATCAATTGGCCAGCACATTTATCTGGCAATGTTTGTATAAAATAGAATGTATATTGACAAAGCAAGATATTTTTTTATGGTGCCAATTTTAAATACATCTTTACCTGAGACATTGCATTTTCCACTTACAATAGTGATAATAAAGTGCAATGTTAATTCCTTTTCCTATACACATTCCATAGTCAAGTATTGAGAATGCCCAGAAATTTAGTCTAGCAGTTTAGACTTTTCAACTGCAGTGTGCCACAAATTTGGGTCCTTCAAAATGTAACTGTGGGACAATGAATGCTAAAGTATGCAGATTGGTTTAGTCAACCTCTTCAATGGTGGGTCCAGAAGAGGCGCCACCAGATGGAGGAGCTCCACCACCAGGGAAGCCGCAAGGCATGCCTCTGGGCATGCCTCCAGCACTCTGGCACAGCTTGGTGATGATGGGGTTGCAGACCTTCTCTAGTTCCTTCTGCTGATGCTCAAATTCCTCCTTTTCTGCAGTCTGATTCTTATCAAGCCAGTTGATAATTTCTTTGCACTTGTCAAGGGTCTTCTGCTTGTTCTTGTCATTGAACTTGCCTTGAAGTTTTTCATCTTCAACTGTTGCTTTCATATTAAATGCATAAGACTCAAGGGAATTCTTAGAAGACACCTTATCTCTTTGCTTCTCATCTTCAGCTTTGTACTTCTCAGCTTCCTGGACCATTCGTTCAATGTCTTCCTTACTCAAGTGGCCCTTGTCATTGGTGATGGTAATCTTGTTTTCTTTCCCAGTGCTCTTGTCAACAGAAGAAACATTAAGGATACCATTGGCATCAATATCAAATGTGACTTCAATCTGAGGAACACCACGAGGTGCAGGTGGTATCCTAGTGAGCTCAAACTTTCCAAGCAGGTTGTTATCTTTGGTCAAGGCATGCTCACCTTCATAGACCTGAATGAGTACACTAGGCTGGTTGTCAGAGTAGGTTATGAAGGTCTGCGTCTGCTTGGTAGGAATGGTTGTATTCCGCTTGAGAGGACAGTCATGACTCCACCAGCAGTTTCAATACCAGGTACGATTCTTCCCCTCCACCACCTGGGACCTGCACTAAGCAACCATGTCCAAGGGCCCTGCGGTTGGCATTGATCTTGGCTCCACCTACTTCTGTGTAGGGGTCTTCCAGCATGGGAAAGTGGAGATCATTGCAAATGGTCAAGGCAACTGGACCACCCCAAGCTATGTCGCATTTACCGATACCGAATGATTGGCGATGCTGCAAAGAATCAGGTTGCAATGAATCTTACTAACACAGTATTCGATGCCAAACGTCTCATTGGACGAAGATTTGATGATGCTGTTGTGCAGTCTGATATGAAACACTGACCCTTCATGGTGGTGAACGATGCAGGCAGGCCCAAGGTCCAAGTAGAATATAAAGGAGAGACCAAAAGTTTCTATCCAGAGGAGGTGTCCTCTACGGTTCTCAAAAAGATGAAGGAAATTGCAGAAGCCTACTTTGGGAAGACTGTCATCAATGCTGTTGTCACTGTACCAGCCTACTTCAATGACTCTCAGTGCCAGGCTACCAAAGATGCTGGAACCATTGCTGGCCTCAATGTCCTCCGAATCATCAATGAACCAACTGCTGCTGCTATTGCTTACGGT
>NW_006399807.1:13236235-13237920 GCF_000299155.1 Elephantulus edwardii | reverse complement strand
CAGAATTTATGAAATACTTGAGCACCACAACAAGATAAAGGTAAATAATCCAATAGAAAAATGGGCACAGGATATGAACAGGCACTTCACCGAAGAGGGAATCAACTTCTATACTTCTATTACCTGAGCCCGCTTTGAAGAATTGAATGCTGATCTTTTCTGTGGCACTCTGGACCCTGTGGAGAAAGCTATGAGGGATGCCAAACTAGAGAAGTCACAGATCCATGATATTGTCCTGGTGGGTGGTTCTACCAGAATTCCCAAGATTCAGAAACTTCTTCAGGATTTCTTCAATGGAAAGGAGTTGAACAAGAGCATCAACCCAGATGAGGCTGTTGCTTATGGCGCAGCTGTCCAGGCGGCCATTCTCTCTGGAGACAAATCTGAAAACGTTCAAGATTTGCTGCTCCTGGATGACAAAGCAAGATGTTATAATGAAATGTGTAGAGATCAGAGAGCTGTAGTCATAAAATCAAAAGGGCCGAACTTGCTCAGTGTTTCTTAAGCTGAAGGAGCTGAAAAACAAATTCAAGCCACGGGTGGCAATACTTAAGGATAGTTTGGGTAGAATGTTAAATGATCCAGGAAGTATCAAAAGAGGATGGAAGGAGTACACAGAGTCACTGTATCAGAAGGAATTGGCTGACACAGAGGAATTTCATGAAATAACATATGAGCAAGCGTCTATGGTGATGAAGGAGGAAGTTCAAGTTGCTCTGAAGGAATTGGCAAAAAACAAGGCTCCAGGAGTTGATAACATACCAATTGATTTATTTCAAGAAACAGATGCTGCCCTGCATGTGCTAAGTTGTGCCAGGAAATCTGGAGGACAGCCAGCTGGCCAACTGACTGGAAGAAATTGATATTTGTTCCCATTCCAAAGAAAGGTGACCCAATAGAGTGTGGAAATTATCGAACAATATCATTGATATTACATGTAAGCAAGATTCTGCTGAAAATGATACAGAAACGTTTGGAACAATATATCAACAGAGAACTGCCAGATGTTCAGGCTGGATTTAGAAGAGGTCATGGTACTAGGGATATTATGGCTAATGTTAGATGGATCTTGGTAGAAAACAGAGAATACCAGAAGAATGTCTATCTGTGCTTCATTGACTATGCAAAGGCTTTTGACTCTGTAGATCACAACAAGCTATGGCTGACTCCAAGAAGAATGGGAATCCCAGAACATATGATTGTGCTAATGTGAAACCTATACTTGGACCAAGAGGCAGTCATCAGAATAGAGCAGGGAGACACTGGATGGTTCAAAATCAAGAAAGGAGTCCGTCAGGGATGTATTTTGTCTGTATACCTTTTCAATCTGTATGCAGAACAGATCATCCGAGATGTTGGGCTGTACGAGGAGGAATGTGGCATCAGGATTGGTGGAAGAATCATCAACAACCTGTGTTATGAAGATGACACAACCATACTTGCTGAAACTGAGGAAGACTGGAAGCCCTTGCTGCAGGATGTCAAGGACTGCAGTCTTCAATATGGATTGAAGCTCAATATCAAGAAAACAAAGATTCCCACCACTGGGTCAATTGGCAGCATCAGTGTGGATGGTGAAGAGATAGAGAAAGTTAATAGTTTTAGTTTACTTGGTTTCACAGTCAACACTCTTGGTAACAGCAGCCAGGAAATCGGGAGATGAATTGCATTGGGAAAGTCAGCTG
>NW_006399807.1:13234137-13235805 GCF_000299155.1 Elephantulus edwardii | reverse complement strand
ACTCTTGTACATAGGGTCACTATAAGCGACTCGATGGCACATAACATCAACAGCAACATATTGATGAAGCACAACATATATGAATGAATGATAGTATAAAATACAATGCACATTGATGAAATAAAATGTATATAATGAAAGTAAGCAAATCAAGAAACTTTTTTTCTTAAAAAAAAGAAATGGTTGTAATTTTTATGGGAGCAAATGGTCACATCTTTCTCTTACAGAGCAGCCAATGGTTCCATTTGCCAATTTTTCAGTTACCAGTTGAGCACTTAATCACTATATCGTGCGGCCTCTTTCCAGAGTGCCATTGTCCCCTAAAAGTCAACTATGAGTGTTTCCTTTTCGTTTTTAAGGGAGGAGGTAATACAAAATTGGATGGAGAGTTGTAATTTTTTATTTGAGATCTAATGTTATGAGAGTACAAACTGAAGAGTACAGGCAATAGGCTTAATACATAAATGATAGAGGTGATAGTATAGATAAAATTAATGGAGAGACCCTAAGAACCCTCTGTTCCTATATACTTGCTAGTCTTTGGCTGACATAACTTTAAGTGAAGTAGAATCTTCTGCTGGGCCAATGTTCTATTCTTGGGTTCACTTTGTATTCTTTCTATTAATCTGTATGCTGAGCAAATTATTCAAGAAGCTGAACTCTATAAAGAAGAATGCAGCATTAGCATTGGAGGAAGACTCATAAACAACCTTAGTTATGCGGATGACACACATTGCTTACTAAAACTAAGAAAGACTTGAAGATTTTGCTACAGAAGTTTAACACTGCAGCCTTCAATATCGATTGCATCTCAAGGTAAAGAAAAGAAAAATCCTTGCCATTGGACTGATAGGCAACATCACAATAGACGGAGAAAAGATTGAGACTCAACAAATTCATGTTACTTGGATCCACAATCAAGATACTTGGTGCCAGCAGTCAAGATATCAGAAGATGCATTGCACTAGGTTTGTACAGTCAGGGACCTCTCCAATTATTGAGGAGTAATGATATCAGTTTGAGGACCGATGTGTTCTTGTTTCAGGCATGGCCTTTTCATTTTCTATGCATCTGAGAGCTGGACAATAAGTAAGGATGGCAGAATAAGAATTGATGTTTCTGAACTGTGATGGATGGAGAAGAGTGCTGAATACCTCGTGGACTGCCAGAAGAACAAAAATATGTGTCTTGGAGAAGGTGAAGTCAGAGTGCTCCTTGGAGGCAAAGATAGTGAAACTTAATCTCACATATTATAGGCATGTTGCTAGGAGAGGTTATTCCTCGGAGAAAGATATCATGCTTGGAAAGACAGAGGCACAACAAAAGGGAGGAATGCCCTCAACCAGGACTGACATAGTGGATCTGAATCTGTCAGAGATTGTGAAATGGTACAGGATAGGACAAGGTTTAGATCTCTTGTTCATAGGTTAGCTATGAGCTGTTCTCAACTTGATAACACCTAATAAGAACAACATTACATTTAGATGCTAATATGTTCCCATAAATGAATTTATCAAATAATTTGTTTTTCTGAAGCAGTGAGATCCAGGGACCATGATATCCCTGGAGCTTACGAAAAAAGAAGATATAAAAAATGAAGAAGAGGGACACACCCCTGCAGCTCTGACCCATGACCCCCATCTTCAGCCCGGCTCGCGACGCCCCCCC
>NW_006399807.1:13211884-13228724 GCF_000299155.1 Elephantulus edwardii | reverse complement strand
GCAACAATGAATGAATGGAATTCCAAAATCTCTGTAGATGTTCATTGAAATGAAAAATAAACAAACTAAATTAATAAAAAATATGACGAAGAGGATTCCAAAGTTTAATTTTTCATGGATGAGACTTTCTCCTGTACTTATTCTGAGAAGGATAACCAGTTTTAAAATGACCAGTTTTCTTCTGCAGTTCAGGATACTTCCTATTAGTCAGTAATCTTTATGACCTATAAATTAATCCACTGTAAATTTTCTGAGTGTACAGCAATTCCGCAGGGGCTCATCAGATTCTTGGTAGATTTAACAATTTCAGGAACAAAAGGACAAGAGGTAAGGTGCAAGGTTTGGGAGAAAGAAGGCATTCATTCGCTTTGTGTTACCCTATTAGTCATTGAAGATTATTGTCTGGTTTCTCTGGAAAGTCTTTTCTTAAAACAAATCTTGTTTGAGTTTACACGGTCTCACGTGAGTAGTTGTTGGTGAGATATTGGGGGGGGGGGGAACTCCTACCATATAAATGACTGAAAGATAATGGAACTGAGAGGTTATATGAACACAATATACATGCATGAAACACAATGTAAATGAATGATAAAAAATGAAATAAAAAAGAAGAAAAACCCAAATCTTATTAGTAATTCCATTTTCTAGTCCAGCCAAGTATTTGAAAGACTTTCTTGTTTCAGGCAGAATTTTGGAAAGAGTTAATTCAAGGGGCCCAATAGACACTGAGCTTTCTAACGGAGGCTCTGATTTTTCTGTATGGAACAAGAAGCAACTTCAGCAGATTATTATCCATAAATAGTGACATTTCAAATATATGCCACTAGGAACACATCCATATTTAAAATTCTGAACACCTGCATTCAGTTTTCTAGTGAACTTTCTAGTTTTTCTTTCATTTATTACTGACATTAGTGTTAGAGTGAAAATCTAAAGTGACCTAACTCCAATATTCTTCTGTTTTTGCTACCACTGTCTCTTCTTAACAAATCACACCCAGCCAGCCATTCAGCCTTCTATTCAGTCATTCATATGTTAATAAATAATGTTGTTGCTGTTATTTGCCATCCAGTTGCCTGTGACTCATAGCGACCCTATGTACAACAGCCCTAAACTCTGCTCTATCCTGTGTCAATCTTATTGTCTCTGACACACTTACCCCCATTACCCCAGGCACTGAATCAATCCATCTCATCGAGGGTCTTCCTCTCCTATGCTGCTCTCCTCCACCATCACAAGCATGATGTCTCTCTCCAAGAACTGGTCCCTCCTTGCAACATGTCTAAAGTATGTCAGATGAAGCTTCAGAATCCTTGCCTCCAAGGAGCAGCTTGGTTTCACCCTTTCCGGGATGAATTTGTTCATTCTCTTACCAGTCCATAATATATTCAGCACTCTTCTCCAATACCACAGCTCAAAGTCATTCAATTCTTTTTTCTACCATCTCTTGTCATTGTTGAGCTTTCTGATGAATAGCAAGTGATTGCAAAGACTATGGCCTGTATCAAGTGCACCTTAGTCTTCGGACTGACATTATTGCTCTTCAGTACTTTGGAGAGGTCTCTGACAGAAGACTTACCCAATGCAATACATCTTTTAATTCCTGGCTGCAGGTGCCAAGAGTTATAATTAATATATGCTATGTGGGAGCTCTGTTGGCCTAGTGGTAAGAAACTGTGCTGAAATTCCAAAAGCATACAGTCTGAATCTCTACCAGCTACTCCATGGAAGAAGGATGGGCAATTTCCTCCTGTGCAATTACTACCACTGAAAACCAGTTAAGGGTCAGCTAGGGGTCACTTCTGGCTCTACAATAGACAACAACAAGGATATAAAAAGAAGAAGAATGTTCCCAGTTTCAAACTGCTTACATTTTCTATAGAAAGGTAGGTTTTGAACTTTTGTCTTAGTTCCCATAAATGTTGTTAGATGTTATTTGCCGTTTAGTAGCCTGCAACTCATAGCGACTCTATGTACAACAGCCCTAAATCCTGCTCTATTCTGTGCCAATCTTATTGTCTCTGACACACCTACCCCAACAACCCTAGTCATTGAATCAATCCATCTCATTGAGGGTCTTCTTTTCCTGTACTGTCCCTCTGCCTTCCCAATCATCATGTCCTCTTCAAGGACTGGTTCTGCCTTGCAACATGTCCAAAGTATGTTAAACGAAGCTTCAAAATCCTTGCCTTCAAGGTGCAGCCTGGTCTCACCCTCTCTAGGATGGACTTGTTTGTTCTCCTAACAGTCCATGCAATCTTTTCATTTCCTGGTTGCTGGTTGTGTTGACTGGGGAGGTAGCAAACTGAAGCTGTTAACAATCTCAATCTCTTTACCATCTGTTATGATGTTGGCAATTGGCCCAGTGGTGAGAATCTTTGTTTTCTTGATTTTGAGCTTCAATCCATATTGAAGGCTGCAGTCTTTGACCTTATGCAGCAAGCACTTCAGGTTCTTCTCAATTTCAGCAAGCCAAGGAGTTGTGTTATCTGCATAACACAGATTGTTGATGATCCAATCCTGATGTCACACCTCTCTTCATAAAGCCCAAGGAGCTGGAGTCAGAAAATCAAAGGGACCAAACTTGCTCAGCATTTCTTAAACTCAAGGAACTGAAGAACAAATTCAAGCCTCAAGTTACAATACTTAAGGATGCTTTGAGCAGAATATTAAATGATCCAGGAAGCATTAAAAGAAGATGGAATGAGTATACAGAGTTATTGTACCAAAAGAAATTTGTAGACTCAAGAATTTCATCAAACCACATATGAGCAAGAGCCTGTGGCGATGAAGGAAGAAGTTCGAGCTGCTCTGAAAGAAGTGGCAAAAACCAAGGTCATACCAATTGATGGCATATCAATTGACATATCTCAACAAACAGATGCTGCCCTAGATGTGCTCACTAAGATGTGCCAAGAAATCTGGAGGACAACCACCTAGCCAACTGACTGGAAGAGATCCATATTTGTTCCCATTCCAAAGAAAAGTGACCCGACAGAGTGAGGAAATTATTGAACAAGATCGTTGATATCACATTCAAGCAAGATTCTGCTGAAGTTTATCCAAAATTGACTGGAACAGCACATCAACAGAGAACTGCCAGAAGTGAAGGCTGGGTTTAGAAGGGGCCGTGGTACTAGGGATATTATAGCTAATGTCAGATGGCTCTTGGCTGAAAGCAGAGAGTACTAGAGGAATGTCATCTATGTTTCATAGACTATGCAAAGGCATTTGACTGTGTGGATCACAACAAACTGAGATCAACAAACATCCTTCTTCCATGGACAGCTGGTGGCTTTGAACCTAGAACCTTCTGGATTGCAGCACAGCTACTTGCCAATAGTCTAACAGAGCTTCCCAAAATTCTATTTTTCTCCCATAATAAGAAATTGACTTTCACCAATTTTGCTTTAATGACTCCTATGTCCTAAAGAGGGTAAAACCAAGTTTGGAGGCAAGGATTATGAAGATTTGTCTGACATACTTTGGGCATGTTGTAAGGAGAGACCAGTCCTTGGAGAGGGACTTCATGGTTGGGAGGGTAGAGGGACAGAGCAAAAGAGGAAGATCCTCAATGAGATTGATTCAGTGACTGGAGTAATGGAAGGTAGGTGTGTCAGAGACAATAAGATTGGTATAGGTTAGAGCAGGATTCAGAGCTGTTGTACATAGGGTCACTATTAGTTACAAGCGACTTGATGGCACATAACAACAACAGCTTAATTTTAATTCTAGTTTCATAATAGTTACTATAATTATAAATGAACAAATGAAAAGATGTTATGAAAAAATGTAATGATCTGAAAACAAATATTAAAATAATTTACTGTATTTTGTTTTTAGATAGATACTTCATTTCTAACATAATTAAAAACATTTTTCGTATTCTTTGTCCTTAAAAATTGTTCAATTATTTATACAACTGAACTGTCAAATAGCATTTGCTTTCACAAATAATGACAATGAATAGAGTCTTCTTTGAATTATTGCTGTATGCTGCGTGTTCTTTAGTCTCTTTAGTGATGAAAATGAGAGTTCAGTTTGTGACCATTAAAGTTAAGAAAATGTGAAAAGAATTTTAACATTGGGAAATGTACATTGTAATTTTATCTTCTATTAATGGAGCTCTGGTGTCTTAGTAAGGAATTGTGCTGCCAATTACAGGCAAGTGGTTCAAATCCATTAACACTCCCAAGGGAAAAGATGGGCAATCTTCTGTGTGATTTACAGCCTCATTAAACCCATTGGAAGGTCAGCAATGAGTTGGTTCCAAGACCAACACTTTGCTGTTGGCTTATGGATTGGTTATGGAAACAGATTTGCCCACATGAATAACATTTGTTTTTCCTGAATATCTAAACTAAATTCTAATGTAAGAATGAAATTCTAGCATTTCTCTGTAGCGAAATTTATTTACATCATCACTGCCTAGCAGCAAGGAGTTGCACTGCCGATCCATAGGCAGGCTGTTTGAATCCACTGACTGCCCCATGGAAGGAAGATGGGCAATCTCCTCTTGCACAATTCACAGCCTCAGAATACACAGCTGGAGGGTCAGCTCTGAGTCAGTTCTGACTCCACAGGCACATAACAAGAACAATTTCTTGAATGCTGTTATGGATTCTGCTTTTGCTATATTCACAATTTTTTTAATAGAATATTTTATTTTTAAAAAAATCCCCCCTAATCCAACAAAGGTACAAATTGGGTATTAAACTGTTTTCCCCCGTAAAGATGCGCTGTACATGTTTCTGGTCATAGGTAGCATCTGACTAAACCAGAGGGAGACATAATCATTAAAGCAGTCTCTCACGTGCTCCTCAGGCTGAGCTAGGCAAAGGACCGTATCAGTCTTTGTAAAAGAGACTCTGACAGGAGGAAGGATTATCAATCACAGGTTTCCCCGCAGCCCGCACCCCAAAAGCCAGCCTCACGAACATAAAGGATAGTATGCAAATTGCCCAAACACGCTGAACATGCTGTAGAAAAAGACTACTTCTAGTCTATGTTTAGCACAGCATACATTCATTGGTGCCCAGCGAAACAGCAAATACCAATGGAGACAACATTTTGCCTTCGTAGCACTACAAGCTAAAAAGCACATAGCATATAATACTTTTGATCTTGAAGTGGGTAATCAGGGCTTTCCCAAGATTAGATCTACTAGTTGAGCCTGAGTATTCATCTATAAAAATATTTAAAAAAATGTTTGAAAGACTATGAAATGGTGGGACTACATTAGGATCAGTGGACGACTGATATATATATATATGCCTGGGAGATGATTTTCACCTGGAGCTGTTAGATGAAGAAAGGGCAGCTCTCGGCAGAATCCCACAAGGTTAGCTGTGTGAATAGGAAATGACAAGATGGACAGTTGCTTTGAAAAACACATAGACACTCCTGATCAAAGATCCTGTACAGTTGGGCCACTGAGGCTGAAGGGCCGAAAACTAAGCCGAGCGAGAGCTGTGAGTGTCAATTCCTGTAAAGCTAGCTGCGACAAAGCAAGTTCATGATGGTGGTTACCCCACACTGTGTGCTGCAGAGGGAGCGTCTGATGTGGGACCACCTGAGGCGTGTACTGTGGGAGGCATATTGGGATTATTGAATACAAGAGGGTGTTCAGGAGAGAGGCCTCAGGAGGGTCAGGAAATGTTCTTTTTGACACACAATATTTAACATGAAGAAGAGTTGGAGAAGAGTTCCACAGTCCTTCCAGGGTGGATACTGCCATCATTAGCCTCTCCCAGTGTTTTGGGCTGGCGACGTCCACATGAGTCCCTGGGCCAGAGAAGGGACCTAGTGCTGCAGATTGTTCTGGGAGGCTGGCAGGGAAGATGATTTGCACAAGGAAGTCACCACTAATCCACTGCTTAAGTCTAGTCCTCGGCCTTCTTTCTCTGCTCTGTAGTCCAGAAACATTTCTTTCAAAGTCAGAAAATCTGTAAATGTGAGCAGCATGTTAAATATGTCCCCAGCCACTTCATCTTTATGGTGCTGTAATGTTGTTGTGAAAGCTGCCATGTTAAACCCAGGGATCCGCTCCAGCAGCTGCTCCTCAATATACTTTTCTTTTTTTTTTTTTTTCCAATAGGAATAAATCCATTTTCTGTATTAAAAGATTATTTTTCCTTAGGATATATATATTTATTCAGAACCAAACATTCTTAGAACAGATAATTTATGATATAATTCAGTGCCTACATATTTATGAATCTAACATACTATTCTGTCTTTACGGTTTTCCATTAAGGAGAATAAAGTTTAACTTGTAGTTATTAAACAAGAGACAATCAAATGTAGATTATTTATGTAATGGTTATCTTCTTTTCAAAGTACCTATTTCATTACTCATTGCTTGTCAAGAGTAAGAGGAGGTATAGTATACATCTTGACACAATCCATTTTGCATGTTAACTAGTATTTTTGGCTAGATTAAGCAGTGCTTCATTCTATTGTACACAGGCTGCTATGAGCAGGAAGTGACTCGGCCTGTAGGAAGTGACAAAATTGCACCCAATAACAAGCATTTTGGAAGGAATTGGGGGATTTAGCAAATTGAACCAAAAGTATTTGCCCTAAACAAGAGGAATTACTTATTAAGTTCTATATTCTAATTAATGGCAAAGCTCTCATTTACTACAATTAATGTAATGTAAGGATTCTGATGCCATTTTATGTCATTGTATTGTGACTCATCTAACATGAACAAATTACATAATTGATAAAGGGGCAAACAAACCTTCATGAGGATCTAATCTGTAAACAGGGTCATACTGAGGATAAAGTGTATTCTGCAAATGAAATTTAGTGTACTGTATAACTCTTTCTATTACATCCTCAATATATACAGCTTTTGGCATGTTAGGAGATGTCATGATGTTGATAGTTGTAAGACAAGCATCTGCCGATCTTGTGACTCTCTCCATAATAAGATCTCTCCATAATCTTTCTTCTTCTTCTGTATCATTATTATGATTTAATAAAGTGGAAAGCTTTGATCCATCTTGAATATTCTTCTCCAAGATATTTAGGACTTTCACAGTTTTGTCAGTGGAAAGCTTATCCATTATACCCATTGCTTTAATTTTAGCAGATTCACTGCCGAGGTCAATATCCTTTTCTACCAAAGAAATAAATTCATTAAAAATAGGTGTGTAGGTAAGTTTATTCTCTTCTGTGTCTTCAAACTCCTAATAGTACTTATCCAGGAAATTTCTCTGAAGCAACTGGAACTCATCATCCATGACCACAATAAATATCCCACCACAGCATCAAATTCTGCATCAGAGGCTGAAGAGATGGACAGCGTGAAGCTCTCTGAAGCTCTCTTCCTCTAAGGCATCCATGTCTGCTGGTGCCCCAGCCAGGTGGCTTCTTAGCCCGCAGGCGCTCAGGGCCGGCCTCCACTCGGTTCCTCCCAGCTCCTGCTGCATGGAGGGCGCATCAGTTGCGCTGGACAAGGCCACCCGCTGGGGCCTCAGGCTGCAGCTGCTCCTCGCGCCACGGCCCTGCACACGTTGGTTACTGACCACTAGGCCTCGCGCCACGGCCCTGCACACGTTGGTTACTGACCACTAGGCACCGCGCCCCGCCCCTATAGTCACAATTTTTAAGAAGGAAAAATCTATCTGAAAGCACTTCAAACACTTTCACTCTCCTTATCATACAAGATTCAATGATGTTAATGATATCGTATGTGATCGAGTGAAACTGGATTCTGGAATTTATTTGGCGCATTTCTGTCATTTACTTATTTATTTAGAAAGCTTCCATGACAGTGAATTGCTTAGTAATAAGTATTTGACACTATTTTTTGGTTGTGTTCCTAAATTATTCAGTCTGTTCTTAAATAAGGAAGCTCTGGTGGCCTAGGGGCAAGAAGCTGTGCTGCAATCCCAAAGGCAAGAGGTTCAAGGCCATCAGCTGCTCTGAGGGAGAAGGATGGGCAATCTCCTCCTGTGAAATTAACTGCCTGGGAAAACCCACTGGAGGGTCAGCTATGGCTCAGTTCTGACTCTATAGTACACAACAACAACAACAACATTCTTAAATTTTGTAAATACTTTGTTAATGACTGCTTGTAGACGTCTGTACATATCTTTTACGTTTGCTTCTGAATCTTGGAGAACTTGACTCCTCTGAGGAAAATACTAAATTCATGTAACCATCATAAGTGCAAACAATAGTGTTGGTATTTTATGGATACTATTTTTAGCTTCTCTTTCAGTATTTCCTTTGGCCTCTTGTCTTCAGCAATAGTTTCTGAATATGAATGTATCATTCTGCAACCACAATCTGCCTGTCTTATTCCAGGACTGTTCTCATTGTTCCAGCATGTGGTCACCAATGTGTTCTAGAAAGGTGCTTGAATATCTGAACATTGCTACATATGGTTTAGGAATCATTAAGTAGAGGTTGCAAAAGTGTGTAAAACAACTGAACAGTAGAGGGGGGAAAAAACACCAACCATGCCTGGAGAGCAATCTATTGTGCTATATCCCATTAAGTTAGGTGTACATACATAGGTGTATGTAACTTCTTTTGTGTATCTGTTCTGATTTCCTTGGGGTATATTCCTAACAGTGGAATAGCTGGGTAATATAGGATTTCTATGTTCAGCTTTTTGAGGAAGTGCCAACATGCTCTCTAGAGGGGCTGTACCATTTTACAATCCCACCAACACTGTATGAGAGTTCCAATTTCTTCACATCCTCTCCCACATTTATTGCTTGTTATCCTGCTAAACTTTTCTGCTGCTACTCAGAAGATGAGATTGTATCTCACTATTTTGACTTGATCTCTCTTATTTCCAGTGTTTTTGAACTTTTTCTCCAACATCCGTTGGCCATTTGGATGTCTTCCTTTGTGAAGGATCTCTTTTCTAAGTTGTAATTTTAGTGAAATTTTCCAGAAAGGATGAGTTTTCATTCATCTATTGATACACATTTTTCCCCTTTCCCCTCCCCCAATACACTTTATAATATCAATTGTCATACACACAGTGTTTAATCATCCATTCCTTTCAGATAGTTCCTCTCTTCTTCCATTTCAGTATTGTTGTTTTTGTTAAGTGCTGTAAAGTTATAGATGACTCACAGTGACCCTATGAACTAAAGAACTGAATACTTGTATAACTTTCATCATTTCTCCATGTTCAAAGAGTTTCCGGAGGCAAACTATTTCGAAAGTTCATGCCACTCCTGCTTTCAAGCTTGTTTTAATTGGGGGGCTCCACCAAACACGGTCCACCATGAGTAACTATTATAGCATTAGACACATTGGTATCACAGTATTTAGCATCGCAGTAACCACAAATTACCTCTCTACAGCAAATGGACAGACCAGTGCTATACCACTTAGAAAAATGTTTGTCCAAAAACATTTAAAACCAGGCCTGAAGGCCGCAGATTAAAATCACTCACCTTTGGCTTGGTAGCATAACTTTATATCCACTAGGCCAACAGAGCTCTATGTTGTTGTTGTTGTTGTTATGTGCTGTTGAGTCGTAGATGACTCATAACAACCCTATGAAAGAAAGACCTGAACACTTGTATAACTTTCATCATATCTCCATGTTCATAGTTTCTGGAGTTTACATTCCAATGTAGTGCTAATTATTGACCCATTCCCTACACTCCTCTTCCCCGTATCCATTCTAGTTTCATAACAGTGGCCCTATTCAGTATTTGTCCTTCTATGACTGAGATATTTCACTCAGCATTAATGGCTTTCAGACTTATCCATGTTGTGTAGTGTTTTACAAATTCATTGTTTTTCAGTGCTTTATAACATTCCATTGTATGGATTTGTCACAGTTTTCCTATCCATTCCTTTTTTGATGTTGTTGACACAATTGTGAATGATATTGCAATAAGCATGGGTGTGCCTACATCTGTCTGCTTCACGCTCTGTTTTTTTTTAGGATACATTTGCAGTAGTGGGATAGTTTGGTCAAGTGTTATTTATATTTAACTATTTAAGAAAGTAGTCTACCTTCCATACATTCCCAACAGCAGTGAATGAAAGTTCTAAACTCTCCATATCCTCACTAGCATTGGTTGTTTGCTGCCCTGTTGAACTTTGCTATTATTGTTTCAGTAAGATGATATCTCATTATTGCTTTAATTAGCATCTCTCTGATAGCTAGGGATTTTGACCATTTCTTCATGTGTTCATTGGCCATCTGAATTTCTGCTTTGATGAAATGTCTATTGATAATCTTGTATTTATTTTGTGATTGGACTGTTTGCCTTTTTCTTGTTGAATTGTTATGTTGTTGTTATGTGTCTTGAGTCACCTGTGACTCAAAGCAACCTTATGCAGACTGATTGGGTGTTGTTACCCTTCAGTACTGTAGAGAGGTCTCTGACAGGAGACTTTCCCAATGCAATTCGTCCCTTGATTTTCTGACTGCTGGTGCCAAGAGGTTTTATTGTGGAACCAAGCAAGCTGAAATTGTTAACAGTCTCAGTCTCTTCACTGTCTATCATGATGCTGCCAGTTGGCCCTGTGGTGAGAATCTTTTTTTCTTGATGTTGAGCTTCAATCCATACTGAAGACTACAGTCCCTGAACTTCTGCATCAAATGCCTCATGTCCCCCTCAGTTTCAGTAAGCAAGGTTGTGTCCTCTGCATTTTATAAATTTTAGATGTGAGTCCTTTGTCAGAGAAATAATTACCAAATATTACTCACAGACTGTAGGTTTTTCTTTTATCCTTTTTGAGGAGGTTTTCTATGCTCACAGAGATTTGATTTTTAGAAGGTCCCATTTGTCTATTTTATTCTCTCCTGGTTAAAGGGTTTTTGTTATGCTTGGAAGTCTATTCATGACACAGATTGGGGCTTCAAGTGTTTTTCCTAGTTTTTCTCTGATGAACTTTATAGTGATTTGGCTTTACTTCTTTATCCTTGATCTACGTTGAGTTGAATTTTGTACATGCTCTAAGATTTGTGCTTGCTTCAGTTTTCTGCAGATAATTTTCCAATTTTGCCAGCACAGTTTGTTAAAGTGGTTGCCATTTCCCTACTTAACTTATTTCATCTCCTTATAAAAGATCAATTAAATTATGAGTTCTCTAACAGACACATAGGTCTGTTGAACCTGTACCATGCTGTCCTGATTGCTTGTAGTGTGATGCCTCTTACCTTGTTTCTCTTATTTGGTAGTGCTTTGCAGGAGTACTTTACTTATTTGGGGGTCTCTTGCCATTCCAGACAAAACTGGAAATTGCCTTTCCCATCTCATTGAAGAATGGAATTGGTATGCATTTTGGGACTGCATTGTACTTGTAGACTGCTTTTGGTAGAATTATCATTTTCATGATATTGAGTCTTCCTACCCATGAATATGCTATATTCTTCCATTTTTCTCTAGGTCTCTTTTTCTTATAGCTTCCCTTAGGGGTAGCTCAAGTCCCAGGAGTGCTGCCTGATATACTTTGCTCAGGAAAAAGGTCCAGGGAAGTGACAAGGTCCCCACAGTACAGGCCCCAAGTCCCTGCCAGTGCTAATGACCAACTGCATATCTATCTACTTGCCTGTGGCTGATTGGGAGAGAATTGATCCTGCTTGAGCAGCAAAGGCCCAAGGAAGGGCAAGGTCACAACAGTCCATTCTCCAAGTCTCAGTTGGTGCTCATTGCGGACCCAGGTACCTGTCTTTTCTTTTGCTTGGGAGGGAGTTGATCCTGGCTGAGTAGACAAAGTCCCAGGAAATACCCAAGTCTCAGTTGGTGTTAATGGTCAATTTGTATACCTGTCTTTTCTCCAGGGGCTGCTTCATTTGTCCCTTCTTTGATCCAATAATTTATATCATTGTTGTGTTGTTATATATCATGGCGTCAGATCCAACTTATAGCTGACTTTCCAGCAGGTTTCCCCCCATTTATTCATTGTTGCACTTTTTAAAAAGTTAATTTTAATGAAAGTGCACAGAGTTTTAAGGTTTCCATTCATTCATCGTTGCACTTTTCTCCCAGCAGGTTTTGAGAGGCAGTTAATCACATGGGAAAAGATTGCCCATCCTTCTCCTGTGGAGTAGCTAGTGAAGTCAAACCTTCTGCCTTCTGGATTACAGCTCAGCTTCTTGCCACTAGGCCATCAGAGCTCTCTAATCACTAGGAGAATAATTAGTCTATAAAGTAGGATCTATATTCTATATTTCTATTACTTATAAGATCTGCAAATGCAACAATTTCAGATTGTAAAATCGTAGTGGTTAAGCTAACCAAGACAGGAACTGTCTGGATTAAAGACAAAACAAACCTACTTGTCCTGGGACAGCACAACCTTGATTCTCATGCTGTGGCTTCCTTTGGATTTGGATGTAGTTATGGAAACAAGGAAGGTCAGCAAATAAGAGAAGAAACAGAAAAAAAATACCTTCTAGTCTAATTAACATATTTTATTTACTGTTTATATAAAGAAAAGAGTGTGAATGAAAGCTATGAGGACTACAGGCCAGGAGACACTCAACCTTGAGCCCTTCTCCCCTTAACTCTTGACTAGGATCAACTTTAGTTTATTCTGGTCACAGCACTTTCCTGCTGGTCAGAGAAAATGCAACAGAAATTTTTCCACTTTCTACACATTATTCATTTCTTTTTCTACTGCAAGGAATGGATGTAGTGTTTGAAACACATTCTATCATATATGTGCTGTTATTAGTAATTTCAGTACCAACAGTACTAGTACACAATTTGTACCTATTCTATTTGAGTATTCAACAAAAGTCTCTTTTTATCCTTTGTATTTTAAAAAAGAAGTTAATTTTGGAATTGTCTTACTGATTCTTTTTCTCTTTTGTTAAGTTTTCATTTTGTGCTCCACTTCTTGTCATTTATTTTTTGGGTATTTATAGAATTATGTAACTTTTAAAATTTGGTTCTACCACAGGAAATAAGTATGAATACTTGAAAAATTTGAAATAACATTGATAAAACGGTAACATTTACATTAAAAGTGGGATTAGTTTTTTTATTTTATACTGATTAACTTACAAATTTCTTTCCCATTTCTTTTACTTGCTGCTGTTGTTGTTAAGTGCCCTTGAGTCGCAGGCAACTCATAGCGACCCTATGAAGGAGAGTCCTCGACGCTTGGGTGCCTTTCATCCTCTCTCCAGGTTCATAGGGTTTCCGGAGGCAAGCTATTATGGAAGTGGATGCCGCTTCTCCTTCCAAGCTTGTCCTAGGCGGGACATGACCTTTCAGGGTCTCACCAACCCGGCACGTCCAAATGCTGGCAAAGTCCTTCCGCCAGAGCCCCCACTTCATCTGGCATGTCCGCTGTGCCAACCCCCAAACGGGGCCCAAAGAACACCAAAATTGCCCTGAGCCCTCAAACTTGCCATCAAATTGTGCGACCTTATGATTACCCTTCCCGCCCATCCTCACCACTATGCTCCTCCCCTCCCCCCTCCTTGGATCCTCTCAACATGTTTTACTAGTTATCTTTCTATTTCTACAAAAAAAGGTCCTATACAGTATTTGTCCTTATAGGACTGAGTAAGTTCACTTAGCACAATGCCTTCCAGTCCCTTCCATATTAGGTAGTGATTTTCAAAATTATTGTTCCATCATGTGAGTATACCATAATTTCTCAGTCTGTCTGTTGTGCTTGGACATTTGGGCTGTTTCCATGCTTTTGCAATGGTGAATAACACTGTTATAAACATTGGTGTACAATTCTTCATTTGTGCCCCAGTTTTAATTTTCTTGGGGTGTATTCCAAGCAGTGGGAGAGCTGGGTTATATGGAATTTCTAAGTTCAGCTTTTTGAGGAAGTGCCGAACTGCCTCCTAGCATGGTTGTACCATTTTCCAATCCCACCAAAAATGTATGAGAATTCCTCTCACTAAACATCCTTTCCAACAGAAATGGATTTTTTTGTTGTTGTTAGAAACAGAATGTTAACACGTAGATTCTATTTGAAAATTTGTAAGTCAAAATTGGTTTGAAATATGCAATTTTGTTGTTCAGGTATGAGATAATAAAAAGAAATAGCACTGTGAGACAGTTCAAAATAATTTTGTTTGTTTGATAAATGATTATTTGATGATGGGGTCTTTACCGATTTCTAGGAGTGTTTTTGTCTTGAAATACTTTTTAAAAACTAAAGAACTAACATTCCATCTTTGATACTGTGTCATTAATGCTCATTATACTTATTGCTGATAGTTGAAGTTGTGAGAGTGATTGCAAACAGCACAGTGCTAGTACAAGGGTATGCTCATTATGTGTGTTTTATTGCACGTTGCATAGGACAGAACCACTTGATATATGATGAAGCATGCAATTATAGGGATTTCTGGTGACCTAATGGTCAGTGCACTGCACTGCAATCCTACAGGCATGTGGTTTGAAACCAACAGCTGCTCCAAGGAAGGATAGGCAATCTCCTCCTATGCAATAAAACTACCTCTGAAACTCACTTGAGGATCAGTTATTAATTGGTTCCAATTCAATGGCACACAACAATATCATATTATTATAGTGCTGTTGGCATGTATGTGGTATATAGGTGAGAATGGAATGTACAATTATATCTGATCTATCTAAAATTAAGAAAATGTCCTGGAAAGGGTGAAGCCAGGCTGCTCCTTGGACGCAAGGATTCTGAAGCTTTGTCTGACATACATTGGACATGTTGCAAGGAGGGATCAGTCCCTGGAGAGGGATGCCATGCTTGGGAGGGTGGAGGGACAGTGCAAGAGAGGAAGACCCTGGAAGAGATGGATTGTTTCAGTAACTGGGCTAATGGGGGTAGGTGTATCAGAGACAATAAGATGGGCACAGGATAGAGCAGGGTTTAGGGCTGTTGCACATAGGGTCTCTAGGAGTCACGGGTGACTTGACGGCCCATAACAACAATTATTATTGCATACAAAGTTTACATAATATACATTTTTTCCTTTGTGGCATTTCCAACCTCTATACTCTTGAGATATATACATAATTGATTGAATAATATCACCACTTCTCCACTACTAGCTGTTTTGTATTATTAAACCCTGTGTCTTACACAACAGACAATAATGAAACTTATTTGAGATCTAAATTAAAATTATTTTTGTGTTGTATATAAATAATTTCAGTATTTTGGACATTTGTCAACCTAATGCAAGTGCTTCAAATCCTCCAGAGAAAAATGAGTAATCTCTCATGCAATTTCCAGCCTCTAAAAAACAGCTATCAGTCAGTTCTGATTCAATGGAAATAAGATTTTTTTTAAAAAATTGATTGCCTAGACCAGAGCCAGGAAATCAAAAGATGAGTTACCCTGGGGGAAGTTGGCTGTCAGGGACCTCTCCAGAGTACTAGAGAGCAAAGTGGTCAGTCTGGAGACTAAGGTGTGCCTGATCCAGTCTATAGTCTTTATAATTGTTTGTTGTGTGTCTGAGACCTGGACAATGACTAGGGATGTTAGAAGGAGAATTGATGCATTTGAGCTGTGGTGCTGGAGAAAAGTATTGACTATACCATGGACTGCCAGGAGAACAAACAGGTTCATTCTAGAGAGGGTAAAACCAGGCTGCTTCTTGAAGGCAAGGATTCTGAGGTTTTGTTTGACATATTTTGGGCATGTTGCAAGAAGGGACCAGTCCTTGGAGAGGGACATCATGTTTGGAAGAGTGAGAGATAGAGAAAGAGAGGGAGACCATCAATGAGATGGACTGATTCAGTGACTGGAGTAATGAGGGTATGTGTGTCAGAGACAGTAAAGTTGATACAGAATAGAGCAGGTTTCAGGGCTATTGTACATAGGGTCTCTATGAGTCACCAGCTACTCAACCCCACATAACAACAACAGAGGGAGGTAGGCAACAAAATTTTCTATCATAATTTATTAAAAATTTATTGTCCATCACTTATATATGTCTTTATTAATTTTAAACTTTATTATTCAGAGAGACCTAGTCCACAGTGAGATGTGCCGTTAACCCCCTAAGCCCATACCTCCACCAGCAGCTCCTTTGGACAAAGATTAGAGATCTCCTCCTGTGCTTGGATAGCATTGGAAATCTGATGTAGGGTCAATTGTCAGTTTTGACGTTGATGGTAAGAGATTTACAGTTTATCTTTCCTTCCATAGAATGTAAGTTTTGTGAGAGTTGTGACTTTTTTTTTTATACAGTGTTATATCTTTGTTGCTGTTGTTGTTACCTACAGTTGAGTAGGAATCAACTCATTGCTGACCCTTCAGTGGGTTTTCAGAGGCTGTAAAACACATGAAAGGAGATTGCTCATCTTTCTACCATGGAGTAAGTATTTAATCAGTGTATTTAACTGTGTGCCCTTGGGCTGACAGTGAAAGTCCTTACCACCTAGCCATCAGGGCTCTCTTATATCTTTAGTTCATATAAAAGACTCACACAATATTCATTGAATGAATGAATATGTAAAAGATACTAAGGCTGCTCTGTACTGCACTTAGTACAAGGTGCAAAGTCCTTCATAGGATTTACAACCTATTTTCTGCTTCCTTCTCTAGCCTCATCTTGCCACTTTGCTCCCTGCTGAACTCTTTTTGGCTTTGCAATGAGTTCACAAACTATGTTTGACTTCTGGACTTTTGCATATATTGTTCTTATTTGTGGAAAACTCTTCCTTGGAAGCTTAACTAGTCCTCTACTTTCTCTGTAGTGGTGGTTGGTAACATTTTGAAGGTGATTCTTCTTCAGACTAGAAAGCTTAGAGGATTAATTTAGAAAGTCCATCTGGTCCAGGACTTTTTTTGGTTGGAAGCTGTTTTATTACCTTTTCAATTTCTTCTTTTGTAATGGGTCTGTTGAGATGTTCAATTTCGGTTTGTGTCAATTTAGGTAGATTGTGTG
>NW_006399807.1:13204298-13211416 GCF_000299155.1 Elephantulus edwardii | reverse complement strand
TTGAAATGAAAAATAAACAAACTGAATTAAAATAAAAAAAAAAAAAGAAAAAAAAAGAAAGTCCAGAGGTCTCCTTAACTTCTTGGAATTGGATGTTTCTATAAATGCTAATAACATGAAAAATGTTACTGGGTTTGACAGAGACAATGGTGAAGTGATTATAAATAAAGACTTGTTTAAATAGTATAGAAAACCATAGTAATAAACTTGTAATTGTAGTGTAGTGACTAACATAGTAATAGAAATGTAAAAGATCTGATAAGACAAGGTGTTTCCTACCCAAATGGAAGGCTTTCCGTTCCTTCTTCCTCTGTCCTTGTCACTCTTGACTTTTTACTGCACGTGTTATCTAAAGAGTGATCATATTTTGGAACTGGTCTCTAGTAATCAAATTATTTGAGTATATTTCTTAGTCAAAATCTGATGACTTTATTAATGTAAATGGGGCAATAAGCCCTTGAATGTCTCAAAATAAGCTCACTCTACACATATATGAAGTGTTTCACATTTTTTGAAGGAAATGAGAGATCAACACTTTATGAAATACCAAAAATAATTAGAACTATATCATATATAGTTATATGTATGTGTACACACACACACACGCGTGCTCGCACGCGCGCGTTTTGGTGGCTTAAGGGTAAGAAATTGTGCTGCCAACCCAAAGAGATGTGGTTCGAACCCACCATCTATTCCTCGGGAGAAAGCAGGAAAATTTCCTCCTGTGTAATTTACTGCCTCTGAAAACACACTAGAGGGACAGCTATGGGTTGGTTCTTACACTACCGTACACAACAACAACTCTTCAGGGAGCTCGGCTGGCATAGTCTGTAGTAAGATATATTCAAAAGCTACACATCTCCAGCAGTTTGAATCTACCAGTGATTCCGAGGGAGAAATAAAGGCAGTCTCCTCCCATTGCAGTGACAGCCTTTGCAACTTGATGGAGAGTTCCTATGAGGCAGAAACAACTGACTCAATGGCAGTGAAGAAGTGTATACTCACCAGGATACTTGGCTGCTGTTTTATCCTCCTTCAAGATAAGTTGTGAGATTGATGTTGATGGTCTCTCATCTAAGTCCTGCTTATACTCCGTTCTGCTCTTTAGCTATTTGGGGTGAAAGAAAAGGGGATTAGAACATTGAGCAGCTTGAGACATAATGGTTTTATGTTTCTTCTCTTTCACTACAACTTGCTAAGGGTCAAATATTAGAGTCATCTGTCTGAACTTGAAGGGGTATTATTAAACTTTGGTTTATTTCTTCTCTTCTTTGCCGTTTCAGCAAGTGCTCTGATGGAGGTACTTATAGGAAAACTTTTTACTTTTCTAGTATGTACAATGGGATGTTTTTAAATGACCTGCTGTTTAAAACACATCAGTAGTGGAGGGAGCTCTGGTGGTAAGAAGCTGCACTGCAATCCTAGAGGCAGGGAGTTCAAATCCACTAGATGCTCTCCTGGAGAAGGAGGGGCAATCTCCTCCTGTACCAGTCAGATCTGATTTGAAGGCACACACACACAAAATAATAAAATTAAAACTAAATTAAAAAAACCCCACATCAGTCATGGTCCGGTTCTTGAGGATAAAATCCAGACTCCTTAGCATGTCTCTCACTGCCAGGCATGTTCTGACTTTGTTCAACAAACTTCATTTCATAACACCTGCTCTCCAATCCCCTGGCTTCCATTCAGTCCTCTAAAATCTCCACATGTTTGAGTGGTAGATCCTATCTTTAGAGAACTCTGGTAGCATAGTCGAAAGGGTAAAGCACTGAGAACATAACGGCCATGTCTTTCTAGCAATTTGAATCTTTCAGTGTCTCTGAGGGAGAAAGATGGTCCATCTCCTTTCATGTGATTTACAGCTTCTGAAAACCTCCTTGATGGTCAGCTATAAGTTGATTCTGTATTGAAAGCAATAGGTTGAGTTGAATTTCCTATCCAGGCACAATTCCTCATTTCTAGTTTATCATCTACCTACTTATTCATTGAACTTCAGCATCACTGCCACATGTTAGTCTTCCCATGTAGTTTCTTTGCTACGTGCTTTACTATGAGCACATTCATTTCTTTATGATCAAATAATTCAGCTATCTCTTAAGTTTCTGTCCCCCACACCCCTTATTATACTATGTCTGTATTCTGCCCACCGATGAATATTTAGAGGCTTAGAATTATGTGTTTGGTATATGATAGAGAAAACAGCAATCATCTGTGAACGATTAGGGAGAGAGTTGAGGGAGATTTTTGTCAGGGCACGCTAAAGTCCATTCAAACCCCCTTGGAATATATATTTGCTGTTGTTAGGTATTACTGAGTTGAATATGACTCATTGTGGGCCTATGAGAAACAGAATTGAATCCTGTCCTATCCTGAACCATCCTCATCATCTCTGGTACACTTGAGCCCATTGTTATAGTCTCTGTGTCAATCCACCTCATTGGAAATTTTCTTCTTTGTTGATCCTTCATTTTTCCAAGCATGATATTCCTTTCCATGGAATAACCTCTTCCAGCAGCATGTTCGAAATATGGGAGACAAAGCTTCATCATTCTTGTCTCCAAGGAGTACTTGGATTGTACATTTCCCAAGACATATCTGTTTATGCATTGAAATTGCTGATAAGCACTGCTTTTGCCATGGTCAGAAGACTATAAAATGTTATCATATTTCCCCTTGAACCAACAGAATAGTTTAAAGTATAGAGAAATCAATTCTGATTCAAATCTACAATAAGCAAGCAAATAAAGCCTTCAATAAGAGTTGGGTGACATTGTGTTATGCTAAAGTCAGATTAATTTGAAACTCACACAAAAAAATTATAATTCTAAACTCAAATCCCTCTATAGAGAGCTCTGGTGGCAAGAAGCTGCACTGCAATTCTGAAAACACATGGGTTGAACCCACAAGTTGTTCTGCAGAAGAAGGATGGGCCATCTCCTTTCATGCTATTAAATGCTTCTGAAAACCCGCCAGAGGGTCAGGTATGTATCAGTTCCAACTCGATGGTGCAGAACAAAATCTGTTGAGAAGAGAACAACTTCTGTTGAGAAGAGAAGAAAAAATATATATCTATTTTGGGTATACTCTGGTCTTGAATTTGGGTAAATGGATTCTAAACTATTTATGAAATATCTTACGTTAGCAATGTGGACACTGACAGTTAATTGTATACAGAATACTCTGCTGGTCTACATCAAGTACAATATGAAGCATAATTTGTAGAACAATCCCTGAAAAATAACCTAGGAGTCTTGCTAATAATTATTGTGTCATAAGGGCTGAGTTGCTAAGGGTCTGAATTGAAGATTTTTGAAGAAATGAATTTTTTCAAATTCGTTGTGAGATGGGCTACTACATGTTTACTTGAGTCAGCACTCTGGACATTTGATAGATTTTTATCACCATTATTCATTATTGTTGGAGTTCTTGGTTGATCCAAATGGTTGAGCACTCATCTACTAGCTAGTAGATTGTCAGTTCAAAACTAAACAGGAGCACCTCTGAAAACAGGCTGAACAATCTGTTTCTGAAATATCATAGTTTTGAAAACTCTTTAGAGGAGTTTGACTCCACATACACCAAGTGTCCATTAGTTGGAATTGACTTGGTGGTGGAAAACAAGAACAATAACTAAAACAACAACAACATTCATTATTGTTTCTAACTATGCTTAGGCCAACTGCCAAACTCCAGAACCCAAACTAGGTCTTCCTTGTTTGATGAACAAAAAGATCTTGAACAATTTCTTAGACATATTACTCGATAGTCATAAAAGCCATATCCTTAAATAAAGTTCCTGTTAGGAGTAATCAATAAAAGTAGGAAATTTGCAACTTGGAATCAGGTGTTAATTTATCTAGCATTTTCCATTCTAGCTGGGTAGTCAATGCCACTTTTGGTGTAATAAATACCACTTTTGTTTTTAGTAGAAATAGCTACTGAAAAGTTACTTATTTAGAAAAGGTTACTAGTAACATGGTTCTGGAGATCACTTAGTGTAACTGCTTGAAGTAGTTATAATTGAGGAAGCTAACTCAGCAGCTCAACAATGGAAAGTGCGTTCAGGAAATTCCCCATTTAAACGTATTTTCATCCAGCTTGGTCCAACTAGTGTTTTGAGACCTTAGAATCCTTGGAAGTGAAGGTCATTGACAATGCTATTTCCTTTGTTATTATCTGAAAACTCTCAGGTTACCATGGCTGTCACTGTGAGTCTTAACATGTAAAACTGACAGGGCTGCAGCCTGAGAAATTGGAAAAAAAGAGGCCAGTCACCTACTACTTACCTTCTCTATTAAAGCATAACTCCTTTCCAATTCTTTCTTTGCTTTCTTAATACTCAAAGTCTATCATTGTTATTTTCAGTGCATTATAGTGGGCATATGATGAGCCATAAAAAATGTATCTAGAATCATAATCATAGTGAGTTAGAGAAACCTACTAATGTTATGCAAATGTCCCCCCAACCTAGGCGTGAAAATCTCTACAATATCAGGAATGAAATCTCCCTATCAATTTTATTTGGATTAGTTTTTACATTGCTGCAGTAAGAAAATTAGCTACTTACAACACAAATTTATTATTGAGAATGATGGGCAATCTCCTCCTATGCAATTACTGCCTCCAAAATCCCGCCAAAGGGTCAGCTATGGATTGGTTTCAATTCTACAGTACACAACAACAACATAAATAACTATTCCAAGAAGCAGTCTCTTGAGCAGCCCAACAGACTACTGTATGGTTTAAAATAAGGGAAGGTGTGCATCAGGTTGTGTTCCTTCTCTCTATCTGTTTGATCTGTGTGCTGAGCAAATATTCAAGAAGCTGGATTATGTGAAGAAGAACATGGCATCAAGATTGGAGGAAGACAACAACAACCTGACTTATGCAAATGAAACAACTTTGCTTGTAGGAAGTGAAGAAGATTTGAAGTCTTTACTGAAAAGATCAAAGACTACAGTCTTCAATATGGATTCAATATGGATGAAGAAAGAAAATTCCTCACAATTGGAGCATAATCAACATTATGATAAATAGAGAAAAGATTAAAGTTGGCAATAATTTCACATTACTTGGATACACAATAATTTCTTAAGGTTGATCCTATTGTTACGCGTAGCTAAGTTGACTATGATTCATAGAGACTTGATGAATCACAGAGTTACATTAGACAAATCTGCCGTGAACAATAGATCAAAACCTATCCTTATCTGCACTAACATCACAATGTCCACCAGGCTTGAGCCCAGTTACCATGTCAATACATTTTTGAAGGTCTTCCTCTCTTTCATTGATCCTCTACCTTTCCTAGTAGCATGTCTTTTTCCGAGGACTGGCCTTTTTTGACAACATGCCCAGAGTACGTAAGATGTTGTTTGATCATCCCTGCCTCTAAGCACCTTGGCTGCACTTCCTCTAATATATATTTGTTTTTCTTTTTGGTAAACCATGGACTTAATATAATTAATATTCTTCTCCAACACTACACTTCAAAGATATTGATTCTTCTTTGGCCATTCTTAATCATTGTTCAACTTTCAGATTCATAAGTAGCAATTAAAAATGCCATTGTTGTGCAACAATGAATGAATGGAAATCCAAAGTCTTGGTAAACTTTCATTAAAATTAATTTAAAAAAGAAAACCACAAAATAAGTAATAAGACATTTTGGGATAGTAAAAAAAATGTCATGGTTTAGATCAGGGGCTCCTTAGCCTTCCAATTGCCATCCTTGCTCTTTAAAACATTGGAGAGATTCTTTATTTAAAAAATTATTTGTTTCTTTACAAAGTTTATATACATTGTGCTTCACACTATTCTTCATTCACATTGTGTTTCATACAATCAATCTCATGCATTATGTTTTAAAAAATAAATCATTGGGTGTTGTCCATCATTACCCTTTCTTTTCACCTAGATCATTTCCACTTTTCTCCACCCCTCCTCCACCCACAAAACTGTGAAACCCTGTGTTTTTGCCCCTTCCCATCCTCAACCCCCCACCTTGAGTTCTCATATATATTTTATTAGTTATCCTTCTATTTTTGCAATAATGGTTTTATGCAGCATTTGTCCTTATAAATCTGTGTTATTTGGAGAGGTTCTTGACAGCAGATTTTTCCACTGCAACATAGCTTTTGTTTTCTTGACTTTCACTATCATGAGTGTAGATTGTGAATCCAAGTGAAATGAAATAATTGACAATTCCAATCTTTTATTCATCTAGTATAGGTTGCTTATTGGTGCAGTGTTAAGGATTTTTGTATTCTTGATGTTGAGCTGTAATCCATACTGAAGGTCTTTGATCTTATTCAGTAAGGACTTCAAATACTCTTCACTTTCTGCAAGCAAGGTTCTGCTTGAAAATCCTGTGAATGCCTATAGTAGCAGCAGTTAAATCAAGAGACATGTTGCATTAGGAAAATCTACTGTTAAAGAGCTCTTTAAAGCACTAACGAGCAACCCTTTAAGCTGAGAAGGATTACAGGTTAAAGACAAAGGTGAATCTGACTCAAGTTATGGAATTTTAGTATGCATGTGGTAGTTCGAAAATTAATAAAGAAGACAGAGGAAGAATTGTTTCCTTCAAATTCTAGTATTGGTGAAGAGTAGAGAATAGACTGTGAAAGACCAAATAAATATATGCTGAAAAAAATGCGAACAGGGTATTCTTTAGAAGCAAGAAAAGTGAAAATTCATCTCATGCACCTTGGATATATTGTTAGTAGGCACCAGTCCTTGGAAAAATACATGCTGGGATAGGTAGAAGAGCATTTAAAGAGGGGAAGACCTTCAGTGAGATGGATTGAGAAACAATGACTGTTACAATGGATGTGAGTATAGTGAAGATTGTGAGAATGGTGCAGGAAAGGACAAGGTTGTTTTGGCGATTTTTTTTTTAGTTTTTTCAAAATTATTTTTATACTAGTTGATTTACAAAATTCAAGTACATGTTTTCAGAACAGATTCTTCCAATTTCCCTCACCCCAACAAATTATGCAACCTCATAATTAATCCCATCCTCCTCCTGCACATCCTTGTCCCTCTGCTTCCACCCTCCCCCACCCCCCTTGGATCCTTATACTCATTCTACAATAATGATTTTTTAAATTATT
>NW_006399807.1:13185302-13204104 GCF_000299155.1 Elephantulus edwardii | reverse complement strand
CGTACTCCTACGATAAACATAATGCCCTAAAATATAATACTTTTAAACTATTCTCTCCCCCATAGACTTCAATGCCATAAATATATTTCATCCAGTTTTTCTCAATCTTACCCCCTACAATAATGATTTTTATACAATATTTGTCCTTGTGGGACTGAGTTAGTTCACTCACCATAATGCTTCCCAGTCCCTCCAAAGTTAGGTCATAATTTACAAAATCATTGCTCCTGCATGATGCATAGTATTCCATTGTGTGACTGTACCACAGCTTCTCAATCGATGCGTTTATGGTTGGACATCTGGGCTGTTTCCATGTTTTTGTGATGGTGAATAACACTGCTCTGAACATTGGTGTACAACTCTCCATTTGTGCCTCAGCTCTCATTTTCTCAAGGTATATTCCAAGCAGTGGAATAGCTGGGACATACGGAATTACTATGTTCAGCTTTGTGAGGAAGCCCCAGACTGCCTTCTGGAATGTTTGTAGGTCAAGATTTTGATCTGTTGTTCAAAGGTTGCTATAAGTTCAACAATAACCATTGGTCAAAAAAATCTAGCATAGGTCACATCAAGGTAAAATCAAGATGCGTACAAGTCTGTGTTTCATATGCTATTACTTTTCTAATTTGAGCACCTATTTTGTAGTAGATACCATGGCAGGCTGAATGTGTTGGTTATTTCTTGTCCTCAAAGCAATCTCATAAGTCATAGTATCCTTATTTTACAAGTGAGAGTTCTAGTATTTTTGGAGATTAGATTAGTTCCTCAAGGCCACTTAGCTATTATTTGAGGATCTGGGATTTTAAATGACCATCTGACTTACAAGTTAGCAATTTTCTAAGATTATTATTATTTATTAATATATGAAACTATGCTTTCTTTTAACAAATATATACCAAGTGGAACTTAGGATATTATAGCTAATGTCAGATGGATCTTGCCTGAAAGTAGAGAGTACTAGAGGAATGTCTATCTGTGTTTCATTGATCATGCAAAGGCATTTGACTGTGTGGATCACAACCATGTGTGGCTGACTCTGAGAAGAATGGGAATCCCAGAACACTTGATTATGTTTATGTGAAAGCTATACTTGGACTAGGAGACAGTTGTCAGAAGAGAGCGAGGAAACGCTGTATGGTTCAAAACTGAGAAGGGTGTGCATCAAGGATGTGTCCCATCTCCATAAATTTTTTCAATCTATATGCAGAACAGATTGTTTGGGAGGCTGGGATCTATGAGGAGAAGTGTGGCATCAAGATTGGAGGTAGACTCATGAACAATCTGCATTATGCAGATGACACAACCCAGCTTACTGAAACTGAGGAGGACCGGAAGTGCTTGCTGCAGAAGATCAAGGACTGCAGCCTTCAAAATGGATTGAAGCTCAATATCAAGAAAACTAAGAATCTCACCACTGGGCCAATTGGCAATATCCTGATAGATGATGAAGAGATTGAGATTGTTGACGGCTTCAGTTTGCTTGGCTCCACAATCAATACTCTCGGCATCAGCAGTCAGAAAGTTAAAAGACGAGTTGCATTGGGAAAGTCTGCTGTCAGAGATCTCTCCAAAGTACTGAAGAGCAATGATGTCAGTCTGGAGACTAACGTGTGCCTGATGCAGGCCATGGTCTTTGCAATTACTTGCTATGCATCAGGGAGCTGGACAATGACTAGGGATGATAGAAAGAGAGTTGATGCCTTTGAACTTTGGTGCTGGAGTATTGCATATACCATGGACTGCTTAAAGAACAAACAATTTAGTCCTGGACAGGGTGAAGTCAGGCTTCTCCTTGGAGGCAAGGATTCTGAAGCTTCATTTGACATACTTTGGACATGTTGCAAGGTGGGATCAGTCTTTGGAGAGGGACATCATGCTTGGGAAAGTAGAGGGACAGTGCAAGAGAGGAAGACCCTCAATGAGATGGATTGACTCAGTGACTGGGGTGATTGAGGTAGGTGTGTCAGAGACAGTGAGATTGGCACAGAATAAGGCAGGGTTTAGGGCTGTTGTACATAGGGTTGCTATAAGTCACAGGCGACTCGATGGCACACAACAATGACATAACAAGGGGCATTGTCTTTAACAATATCAGGGACACTTGATAATTGTCACTGAAAATACAAGTAGGGAAATTGTCTGACTTAGAAACTAAAGAAATAAAAAGAACCTAGAAAATGAAAACAGGAAACATGGATGTGCCTAGGTAGTAGCTAAAAGCCCTTTCCAAAGAACAGTGCCACTCAGAGGTGCATTTCACTTACAGGCTCCTAGTTAGGGAAGAGGAACGTCGTCTACCAGATCAACTCTTCCAACAACAGAAACCTAAACAAAAAAAGAGGCTGGACTCTGTTGCCTTCCAAAAAGGGGAAAAACAAAAAACAAAACCCCACCAAACTGCTTGAAAACTCTAGAGAGCAACCAAAAGCAGGCAGATATTGGAGCTTTTCCCTTACTTGAAAGAAGGAAACTGTGGTAGTCATGGTTATTGTTAGATATTGTCGAGTCAAGTATGATTCATAACAAACCCATGAACAATAGATGTGAAATTTGTACTATTCTGGGCCATCATCACAATCTCTGACAGCCTCAAAGCCATTACTGCAATCACTGTCAAGCTACCTCATTTAGGCTCTTCTTCTTCTCTGTTCCTCCACTTTCCCAAGCATGATGTCTCCCTCCAATGAATAACCTTTCCTAGCAACATGCCTAAAGTATATGAGACAAAGCTTCACTATCTTTGATTCCAACGAGCACTCTAGTTGCACGATATATTTGTTTGTTCTTTTGACAGTCTATGAAATGTTCTGCACTCTTTTCCAATACCACAATTCAAAGGTATAAACTCTCTGTCATCTTTAGTCATTGTTCAGCTCTCAGATGTACTTTAAGTGACTGAAAAGATCATGACCTGAATCAGGTTCATCTTAGGACTCAAACTGAAATCATTGCTTCTCAATAATTTGAAGCAGTCCCTGCCCAAATCCTTTCCCAGTGCAATGTCTCCTGATCTTCTGACTGCTAATACCAAGTGCATTAATTGTGGCTCCAAATAAGATGAAGTCACTGACAATTTCAGTCCTTTCCCCATCTATCATGATGTAGCCTATTGTTTCAATCGCTAGGATTTTAATTTTCTTGTTGTGGAGATGCAATCTCTTTTGAAGGCTACTGTTTCCTATCTGCAGCAAGTGCTTCAAGTTCTCCTCACTTTCAGCAAGCAAAATTGTGTCATCTGTATAACTAAAGTTATTGATGAGTTTTCCTGTAAACCTGATGCCACAATTTTCTTTGTAGAATCCAGCTTCTTAAATAATTTTCTCAGAATTCAGATGAAATAGTTATGGAGAAAGAATACAGCCCTGTTGCACACCTTTCCTAATTTTAAACCATGCAGTGTTCCCTTGTTCTGTTCTCACAACAGCCTTTTTGTCTAAGTATAGTTTATGCACCAGCACAATTAAGTATTCTGGAGTTCACATTCTTCTCAATATTAGCCATAGTCTGTTATCCACATACTCAAATACCTTTGCATAGTCAATAAAACACAAATGGACATTCTTCTAGTAGACTTTACTTTTAGCTAGAATCCATCTGACATCAACAATGATATTTCTGGTGCCATCGTCTCTTCTAAACCCAGCTTGAACATCTGTAAAATATCTATGCTCTGTTCTAGCCATTTTTGAATGATCCTCAGCAGTATTTTTCTTGCATGAGATGTTAATGATATTGTTAGAAAATTTCCACATTTTGTTGTATCACCTTTCTTTGGCATGGGAACAAACATGGATCTCTTTCAGTCAGTTGGCCAGGCAGCTGTACTCCAAATCTCCTGGCAGAGACTTGTGAACACGACCAGGGCTGCATCTGTTACTTGAAACAATTCAGTTGATATCCCTTCAATTCCTGGGGCCTTATTTTTTGCCAATGCCTTCCGTGCAGCTTGAATTTCTTCTTTCATTACCATTGGCTCCTGATCATATGATATTTTCTGAAATATTTCAGTGTCATCCATTTCTTTTTGATACAGTGACTCTGTGTATTCCATCCATCTTCTTTTGATATTTCCTGAGTCATTCAAAAGTGAATTTGCCATATTTATAGCTTTTGCTTGAGAGCAGGCTGTAACTCAGAAAATCCTCAGTTTCACTAGCTCTACCAGAGGACAGAGTTCAGACCAATCACACGGCCGGGAAAAGGAAGGGAAAATTGTGGAAAAGAAGAAATTCAGAGAAAAGATCCACAAAGTTCTTTTCTAAATTGTCCCATTCTTTAATGGATCTACATGGGTTCATAGCTGTTTTTAAGCTGAGTTTGGAGTCTGAGTTCTGTCAATTTACCTGCTTGGTGGGGGAAAAAGGGAATATTCTTCACTGAACGTGTAGTCTCTACAGTTTAAATTTTGAGATTTTGGCACAAGCAGCCAGGAAATTAAAAGACATATTGCGATGGGAAAGTCTGTTGTTAGGGACCTCTCCAAAGTACTGAAGAGCAATGGTATCTCTTTGGAGACTAAGGTGCGTCTGATACAGGCCATGGTCTTCACAATCACCTGTTATGCATCAGAGAGTTGGACAATGACTAGGGAGGATAGAAGGAGAATTGACGCTTTTGAGCTTTGGTGTTGGAGAAGAGTATATAGGGTACCATGGATTGCTAAGAAAACAAACAGGTTCACCCTGGAGAGGGTTAACAGGCTGCCCCTTGGAGACAAGGATTCTGAGGCTTCATCTGACATACTTTGGTCATGTTGTAAGGAGAGACTGGTCCTTGGAGAAGGACAGTGCTATTGGCACAGGACAGAGCAGAGTTTAGGACTGTTGTACATGGGGTCGCTATGAGCTGCAAGTGACTTGATGGCACATAACAACAACAACAACATTCTTACATACTTTGGGAATGCATTTAGCCAAGGCTAGGCCTTGGAAAGGGACCTCACTTGGAAAGGTGGAAGGTAGGCAAAAGAGAAGACCTTCAACAAGATTGGCACCATGCAGCAGTACGCTTACATATGTCAGAGATTGTGAGGATGGCACAAGGTAGGACAGAGTTCAGATCTGTTCATGGGTTTGCTATGATGCTCGTATGTTCGATTTGATGGCACCTAATTACAACAGAAACAATTACAACTATGCTTAAGAATGTAGAGGAAGTATACACACATAGCAGGAGAAAATGGGAACTCACAGCAGGGAAATGAAAATAGTTTTAAAAATTTGAAAGTTATAGAAAAATAATTATGTAAAATTATAAATTCACTATACAGACTCAGTAGCAGACTGGTGATGACAAAGTAAAAAAAAGGTAGCAAATATGAAATTACCCTAACAGAAAATGATCTATTCTGAAGAGCGGCTATACAAAACTGTTGTGTTTACATATCTCAAAATAACTTTACCAACATAGTGAGAATAGCAATTCACATGTGTCTGGATTATCACATTTGTAAGACCGTTTCTTTAAACTTTGTGAGACAATAGGTGCATTTATAAATGAAGAAATTCTGGTTTAGAGAATAGAAATTATTTGGCAGGATTACATTGTAAGTAGCAGAACAGGGATTTAAACTCAGGTCTGCATTTTACCCTGAACTGATGAGAGAGACTGAAAGCAAATTGAACAGCATGGTGAAAGGCTTAGAGAAAGCTTGGCTCCTTTTCCTCTGCTACCTTTGATGCAAAAGCAAGCGGACTTTCAAAGGAAACTTTAGTAAGAAAGACCGCAAGTAGTTGTTTCTGTTGTAAGTAAACTTCTAGATTCTTTTCTCATCGTCTGTCAGGAAACACCTGTCATTCCAAAAATATTTTTTTTACCAGGAATTAGTGTTACCAACTCTGCTAGATCTCTAGGTGCACCCAGTGATTCCTGTCTCCCTCCAGTTACTCCCTCCTTCATGATGAAGAACTACAAAGACTACAGAGTCTGTGGTTGTTAACTACTGTCTAGTTGCTTATAAGTCAGGGTTAACTCATTTGGATGTGAGAAAAAGTCAATGAAGTAATTTATTAACTCTCTTCCAGGTACCAAGCACTTAATTCTTTTACTCAATATTATCTATTTGAAATTGGAATTTTTATTCCGTTTCACAAAAGATAAAAGTCAAAACTCCAATAAGACTATAATAATTGAACAAATCTGTTCTCTCCTTAACATGACAACAAAGATGAGTAGCAAATTCTTTTGCATTTGAAAATCAAAGCAATACTTAAAATATTTAAAAAATTCAAACTAAGTCAACCATAATTTCATTAGTTGAACTCAAGTATTTCCTATACCACCCCTCCATCCACTCATCAAATTATGTGGTCTTATGGTTAACCAACCCCGCCCCACCTATCCTCACCCCGCTGTCCTCCCCTGCCCTTGGATCCTCATACATATTCAACAATAAAGGTCTTATACAATATTTGTCCTTATGAGACTGAGCTAGTTCACTCAGCATAATGTTCTCCAGTCCCTCCCAAGATAGGTAGTGATTTGCAAAATCATTGCTCTTGCTTTCTGCATAGTATTCCATCATGTGATGTACCATCATTTCTCAATCCATTCGATTGTGATTGGACATTTGGGCTCAAGTACTTTTTATGTCTAATCCTAAGCTTGCACGTTCATATGCAACTACAGGGTATGTGTTTTGCTTTAAAATTTAGCTTCATTGCCATCTTCCATGTTACTACAGTCTTTCTTATGAGCAGTTTAGTGATTTTGTGCCAAATTATTTCCCTAGTGAACATTTAGGTTATTTCCACATTTGGTTGTCCAAATCAAAGTGCTATGTTTTGTGCTAGTACTTTTGTTACTATTAAATTATTTCCTTAGATCAACTCTCAAGAGTCATATTATTCAATAAAAGTGGTATCAACATTTTTATAGCGCTTACCACTGGTACCACATTAATAGGCAAAAGGCTATACAAATCTAAATGATGCACAAAAAAAGTTAAAAATTTTCCAAATGAACCATGCTATCTTTTATTTTTAGCAATATGAGAAATCTGAAAAGTTCTTCCAAGTAAAAACAATGAAAATCTTGAATAAAATGTAAAATCATCTTAAATAGAAGAAAATGATAAATCTAACTTCCCTAAAAATGAGGTAACACCAGAAACCCTGAAAAGTAAGTGACAAGACTGGCTTTGACCTGAGTATTTTGTTGAAACCTGGGGACTCTTGACTCTGATTTGAAGACCGTGTAGTATTTGAGAGCATATTCAGCTCAGAGCCCACCCAAGATGAGAAATTAATTAAGAAATTATTCTATAAGGACAGATATCAGAAATACATATACTCACCTTATTGGCAAGAAGCTGCACTACGTCCCAAAGGAATATGGTTCGAGGCCAACTGCTCTATGGGAGAAGGATGGGCAATCTCCTCCTGTGTGAGTAAATGACTCTGAAAACCCACAGGAGGGTCAGCTATGGGTCCGTTCCAACCCCATGGTACACAACAACAACTATAACAGAAGGGAGCTCTGGTGGTCTAGTGAGTTACGCAGCTAAGCTAAAGGTAGGTGGATCAAATCTACTACTTGCTTCATAGGAGAAAGAACAACAATCTTTTCACATTTGATTAACAGCCTCTAAAAACCTACTGAAGGGTCAATTATGAGTGGGTTCTATCTGGATGACGCATAACAATAACAATTATAGCAGAAATAGTACAAATAGGTGCTTTAATGAACAGAAATTTATTTTCTTGAAGTTTTGTTGTTGTCAGATGCTATAAAGTCAACACTGATTCACAGTGGACCTATAATCCACAGAAATAAACTCTACCTGGTTATGTACCAATCTCTGCAGTCACCACGACAGTACATCTCTTTGACAATCTCCTCTCTTTTGTTGACCCTCTATTTTTTGAAGAACTGTCCCCCACCAATAACATGTTCAAAGTATAGGAGATGAAGTCTAATTATTCTTGCTTCTAAGGATCATTCTGGCTGCACTTATTCCAAGTCACATGTCTAAATTCAGGGGGCTGGCTCTAGGTGAAGTCCTCTTCTTCTGGTAATGCTGAAAGAAGACCCTTGTCCCTTTTCAGCGATTGTTCCTAGAATGATCTTGTGCTGTGGCTTGTCTCTTCCCTCATCTCTGCTCTGCTCACTTCTTTAATCTCTCTTATATCTCAAAAGATATTAATTTAAGATATACTCTAGGGAACTCTGGTGGCCTAGTGGCAAGAAGCTGTGCTGAAATCTTGAAGACATGCAGTTCAAATCCACCAGCTGCTTAGTGGGAGAAGGATGGGCAATCTCCTTTCCTGTGATTGACTGCCTCTGAAAACTTGCTGGAGGGTCAGCTATAGGTGAGTCCCAACTCAATGGTACACAACAACAACAACAACAACAGACAACATCAACATTATTTATTGCATGCCTACTATGTGTCAGTTGCTTTATATTTATCAGTTAATTCACATCACTTCAATATCTTTCAGTGGTTCTCCAAATGAGTGAATCCAGTGAACACTGACTCATATCTGACCCCCCAGTGGGATTCCAAGATTGTATATCAAATAAAAAATGATTGCCTGTCTTTTTCCTGTGGAGCCAATGGTGGATTTGAACCAACAGAGAGGTGTGGCCTTAGGGTCGGCAGTACGATCCCTAAGGATTATGTCACTAGAGCTCTAGTGACCAGGCATTTATTACTACATTCTTCTTAGGGGTGCACTCCAGAAGTTCTGGTCCATCCAGTGTGTCCCTGACAACAGCTGCTCAAAGTTGTCAAAGCCTATGTGCAGGGCAATGGAGAGTCCAATAGCTGACAACAGCGAGTACCATCCTCCTACCCAATCCCAGAACTCAAACATATTTTGAGGGTCAATTCCAAACTCCTTCACTTTGATCATGTTGGTAGGCAGGGTAACAAAGTGCTTCATGACTGCAAAAGTGTCTTTTGCTGATATGAGGACCCACTCCTTCACCGTCTCTGCGTTGGTGACGGTGTCCTGGGTTGTAAAGGTCTTGGAGGCATAGATGAACAGGGAGGACTCGGGGCTCAGCAAGGTCAGAGTTTCAGCAATGTGGGTCCCCTCAAGGTTAGAGACAAACCAGACTCAGAAATCACCTTGAGGGCTTCAGTCACCGTGAGGGGGTACCAGGTCAGAGACCCCATAACTCTGTTGATCACATGTATAATGGACCTGTGTACCCCTTCAAGTTACCACTTTGGTACACCACCAGAAAGACTTCGTCTTGTCCGGCACCTGTTGACCTCGGGAATCACATCCTTGGTGTCCACCACTATGGGAGTGTTCGACCACTTCCACAGGGCTACGTGCACCACAGCTCTGTCAGTAAAAATATAAACAACAAACACATCCATTCAAGCATATCTACATGCACAGGTGAAGGCTGTTGTTCACATTGTCTCTCTCTGTACTGTTTCATGATCATTTTTACACTGCCCTGCAGTGCTCTCATCTGTATGCTTTTGAGTTCCTGTTGTCTGTTTGATTGTGCGTGGAAAACTATTTAAGTAAGTGAAATATTCAAGACTGACATTCCTGTTAATTGAACTAAAGATTAATTGAAGATGTTGTTGTTATCGTTGTTGTGCCATGGAATCGTAGACGATTCATAGTGACCCTATGAACGAAACACCTGAAACCTGTTGTATAACTTGTATCGTTTCTCTAAATTCATAGAATTTCTGGAGGCAAGCTATTTTGGAAGTGGATGCCACTCTTGCTTCCAAGCCTGTTTTAATCAGGGAGCTCACACCCAATTGTGAACAAAACAAAACAACAAGCAAACAGTCCACATCCAAGCCTCAACCAAAACAAGGAAACACACCTTTGTAGAATTTAACTGCTCCACACATCTTCCCAAACTGGATGGATACCAGCCCCTCTCACCTCAGCAACAATGGCAAAGTTTAGTAGGTAGCAAACAAATATTGGAAATGATGTGGAGAGGTGGGAACTCTGATACACTGTTGGTGGATTGTAAAATGGTGCAATCACTCTGGAAGACAGTTTGACTTTTCCTCAAGAAATGGAATATTGACACTCCATACAATCCAGCTATTCCACTATGAGGAATACACTCTAAGGAAATTAGAACTGAGACACAAACAGAGATTTTCCCAACAATGTTCACAGGAGTATTATTCACCATTACAAGAACATGAAAACAATACAAACATCCAACTACAACTGAATGGATTGAGAAATTGTGGTACATTCACACAATGTATTAAATTTTAATTGAACATAGGCAATTTAATTTCTCTAGACCTCAATTTCCCTCTGCAAAACAGTGCCGTTATTAATATTATATCATATCATTCACATATTCTTCTAGGTCATATAGCCCTGGTCTGTCCACTTGCTGTACAGAGGTAACTTGTGGTTGCTGTGAAGCTGAACACTGTGACACTAAAGTGTCAAATGTGCTAATGGTTGCCCTTGGTAGACAGTGTTTGGTGGTGCTCCCCAATTGAAACAAGCTTAGAAGAAAGAGAGGCATTCACTTCTGAAATATCTTGCCTTGGGAAACCCTATAAACCTGGAGAAAGGATAAAAGTTATATACGTATTCAGGTCTTTCATTCATAGGGTCGCTATGAGTCGCCTACAACTCAACAGCACTTAACAACAACAATGACAACAACAACAACAACGTCACCCACACATAAGGATTGGCCATGTAATCCCTGCATGAGTAATGAGCCCAAAGGAGCCGTGATGCTAACAACCTGGAGAAGGTTGACTCAGGGGTTACCTCTGGCACAAATGGTTTATGTTTGGTTACTAACTGAAAGGTCAGTAGTTCAAGTTCACCCAGAAGCAGGCTAATAATCTGCTTCTGTAAGATTTAAAATAGTAACAACAACAAGCATTGCTGTTGAGTTGATCCTGACTCATAGCTGCCTTATACAGATGAAACAACCTTAACTGCTGAAACTGAGAAGGGCCTGAAGCAAGGACTGAAGCAAGTCAAGAACTGTAGTTTGAAAAATAGATTGAAGCAATACATCAAGAAAATGAAGATTCTCACCACTGGGCCAATTGGCAGTATTATCACAAATTTAAAAGAGACTGAGATTGTTAACAATTTCAGCTTGCTCGAACAATTTCAGCTTGCTCAGTTCCACAATCAACACTCTTGGCACCAGCAGTCAGGAAATCAAAAGATTAATTGCTTTAGGGAAATCTTCCATCAGGGACATTTCTAGAATTCTGAAGAGCAAGGATCTCAGTCTAGAGACCAAGGTGCATCTAATCTAGGCCATGGTCTTCACAACTATTTGCTATATTCAGAGAGCTGGACAATGATCAAGAATGATGAAAGAAGAAATTATATCTTTAAGTTATATTGCTGGAGACGAGTTCAAAACTCTTTTACCAAGAGAACTAACAGTTTTGCCTTAGAGAGGATAAAACCAAATTGCTCCTTGGAGGCAAGGATTTTGAGACTCTGTCTCACATACTTTGATCATATAGCCAGGAGGGGACAGTCTTTGGAGAAGGATATTATACTTGGAATGGTGGAGGGACAGCACCAAAGAGGAAGATCTCAGTTGAAATGAATTGATACAGTAACTGGGGTAACTGAGACTAGCTGTGTCAGGGACAGTGAGACTGGCTCAGAAAAGACTAGGTTTAAGAGCTATGGTGCATGGGTTGCTATGAGTTGCAAGTGACTTGAGGGCACATAACAACAGCAGCTATTTTAATCAGCAAAAGAAAGAAAGACTCTCAACGAGATAGATTTTTATAGTGTCTGTGGAAATGGGTTCAAGTGTGTCAGGGTTGATATAGATGGTGCAGGATACGACAGGGTTCAAATCTGTTGTCCATAGGGTCACTATGAATCATACAGGAATCAAGGGCACTTAGCAGCAACAATTCTAATTCTGGTTCTTTAACATAACAAAGACACATTCCCTAATGGAATTATAACCATAGGCATTGAAGTTAAGATTCACAATACACGTTTTTGAGGAGGTCATAGTTCAATCTATAACATAGTCTCTTTTACAGAAGGTGACAGTAAGGAAAGTTGTCTATATAGATTCTAACAGTGAATAGTTAAGAAGGGGATAAAAAAGTCACCCAAAGAATTTGCAATCATAAGTTTATCTTTGTGTATATTTATAATGCAAACTCACACTATCTATGCTGTCCAAAATATTCAGCTGGACCATCCACTATAATGTGAATCTATGTTGATTGTGCTTTCAGGCAATGGAAAGAAAAAAAAAAATCCAAATCCACCCCAACGTAAGTGCTGTCCAATAGAAATACAAAGCAAAAATGTGTCATGGATTGAATTGTATTCCACAAAAAACAGGGACTAGACCACTATTTTCAGAAAAATTTTGTTAAGTACCATAGGTTAAAAAGCCAATGGTAATAATGAAAGAAGTTCAAGCTTCACTGAAGGTATTCGTAAAATATAAGGCCCTGGGAATCAACTCCATACCAGTTGACATATTTCTTTCTTTTTTTTTTGCAATTAGAATATTTATTTGGAGAGGGAAGATATTTCAAATAAGCAAAGCATTTCTGAAAAGCTAGAATGAGCTGGAGGCATAGCACTCCCTGATCTCAAAAACCACCACACAGCCGTAATAACCCAAACAGCGTAGCAGCGGCACAAGAACAGGTATACAGCTATGAGTCGCAGGCAACTCGATGGCACATAACAACAACAATAACAAAACAACAACAACTTTATAAAGAAGAATGTGGCACCAGGATCAGAGGAAATCTTGTCAACTAACTTGTGCTATGCAGATGATACCTTACTTGCTAAAAGTAAGGAGAACATGAAACACTGTAAAAGAGTAAAGATTACAGCTTTCGATATGGACTACGTCTCAACATCAAAAAGACAGAAGTTCTCACCATTTGAAGTATAAGGCAGCATTAAGATGTTGTTGATTGATGTCGAGTTGAGCATGGCTCATATTGACCCTATGAACAAAAGGCCTGAAGCCTTTCTATATCTATTATCATTCATCAAAGTTTATAGAGTTTCCAGAGACATGTTGTTTGGGAAGTGGATGGCACTCCTGTTGCACAATTTCCTCCTTCCCCCCACTCCCAAGTCTACTTTGCTATGCACCTCTTATTCTGGACTGTTGTCATGCAAATAATAACTAATCATTTATTCCTTTTAAACAGTTCTTTCTCACATCTATTTCAAAGTAGTGTTCATTATTTATCCCTTCTTTTCTTATTTACCCCCCAACTCCCATGTCAGCCCCATTTTATAACAGTGGCATTTTGCAGTATTTGTCTTTTTGTGAATGAGATTTTTCACTTAGCACAATGTCTTCCAAGGTCACCCATTTTGTATAATACTTTAAGAGTTCCTTGTTTTTCAGGGCTGTTTAGTATTCTCAAACGGTAATTCTATGTTTAATTTTTGAGGAACTGTCTGTCAACGGTCTCACAGTGGCTTTACCACCTCACATTTCCACCAACAATGGATGAAGGTTCTATTTTTGTCTACAACTTCATTAGTACTTGCTGTTTTCCTTTTTAAAAATTTAGATCATTAGCATTCTAATAGTCATGAGATGGTATCTCACTGTGACTTTGATTTCTATCTTCCTAATGGCCAATTTCTGGAGAAGGACATCATACTTGGTAAAATAGAGATAAATAGTCTGTGAAAAGAAGAATCCCAATAACATGGATGGACACATTTCTTGCAACAGTGGTTTTAAGCCCAGCAGGGATTATGAGGGTGATGCAGGTTCCACTGTTACTTTCTGCTATACATTCAGTTGCTGGGAGTCAAAACCAGCTGGACACACCTAACAACACACAACAGCAAGACCCACAACAATGGCTGTACAGTACTGAGCCTCTTTTTTATGTGCTTGCTGACCGTTCGCCTAATTTTTTTGGTGAAATGTCTGTTCAAGTCCTTTGTCAATTTTATTTAATTGAGTTTTTTACTGAGTTCTCTTTCTGTTGTTAATTAGTACAAGTTTTACATATATTTTTGGGTCTTAGTCTTGACTTGACAGAACACAACTACAAAGTAAAATGTTGTTATTTTTGTTGTTATTATTAGTATTGTTGTTGCTAGGTATTGTCAAGTTGAGTATGACTCATAGCGACCCTATGAACAAAATATCTGAAACTTGTTCTATCCTCCACCATCTTCACACTTACAGAAACACGAGAGCCCACTGCAGCAGTCACCATGACAATCCACCTAGTTGAGCATCTTCCTCTCTTTTACTGACCCTCAACCCTTCCCAGCATCATATCTTTCTCCAAGAAATAGGCCCTCCTGCAACATGCCCAAAATATGGGAGATACAGTCTCATCATTCCTGCCTCCAAAGACCAGTCCAGCTTCAGGACCCTCTTCAAGACATATCCTTTTGTTCTCTTGGCTGTCCATGGGATGTTCAGTGCTCTTCTTCAACAACACAGCTCAAAGGCGTCAATTCTTTTTCTGTCATTCTTATCCATTATCAGCTCTCAGATGCATAGTAGGTGATTGGAAAGACCATGGACTAAATAAAATGCACCTTAGTCCTCAAACTGACATTGTTACTCCTCAATAATTTGGTGTGGTCCCTAACTGCAGATTTTCCTAGTGCAATGCATCTCTTTATGTCCTGACTGCTGGTAATTGTCGATCCAAACAAGAAGAAGCTGTTGGCAGTTTCAATATCCTCTCTAGCCATTATGATGTTGCCTCATCATGATGAAAAGGAAGTGTATCAGGGTTGTATTCTCTCTCCATACCTATTCAATCTGTATGCTGAGAAAATGATCCAAGATGCTGGACTCTATGCAGAGGAATGTGGCATCACGATTGGAGAGAGACTCATCAATAGCCTGCATTATGCAGATGACACAACCTTGCTTGCTGGAAGTGAAGAAGACTTGAAGCACTTTTTGCAAAGGATCAAGGAATGCAGCTTTTGGAATGAACTGCATCTCAGTGTCAAGAAAACAAAGAATAACTCTACTTAAAACATTTATTGAGGGAGAGAGATGGGAAATCTCATACCCTGTGATTTACGGCTTCTGAAAATCTGTTGGTCAGCTATGAGTAGTTCTGATTCAATAGTCATGAGTTGTTGTTGTTGAGTTGAACATAAAACACACACCTCAATTCACGATGGGGAAAAAAAGGAAACAAGGTAAAAGGTTTAAATATGAGTACACAAACATATCTGCCAAAACCTAGAATGCTAAAAATAGAAAAAAAAATTTATAGAAAGGTTCAAAGCCATCAGTGATTTCATGAGAGAAAGATGTGGCATTCTATTTTTGTAAATATTATGACCTTTGAAACCTTATGAGGAATTCTAGTCTTTCTTACAAGGTCACTAATAGTATATCCATCCATCCATCCATCCATCCATCCATCCATCCATCTATCCATCCATCTAGCTATGTTTGTTGTTGATGTTAGTTGCTGTTGAGTCAGCTCTGACCTGTAGAGACCTTATGCACTTTCTTGATCATGTACTGTCCTCAGAATCTCTGATGCTCTTAAGTCTATTGTTGCAGTGACTATGTGAACCCATCTCTTTGAGGACCACCTTCTCCTTCCCTGGACCTGTTTTTTAAATCTTTTTCAAAGGACTTACCCCTTCTGATAACATACCCAAAGAATGTGTGGCAAAAACCTCACCATCCTTGCTTCTAAGGAGCACTCTAGTTACATACCTTTCATGACAGATGTTTCTTCCTTTGTTAGTACATTTAATATTGTTCTACACCACTATATGTGTGAAATGAATATCTATCTAGAAAACATTCGCACTGAAATGTTTATATTTGCAACCTTTTTTACTGAGACCACCTATTTCTAAGCAGTCTGTTTAAAGGCGGGAAGATAGTGCTTCATATTCTTAAAACATCTAAAAAAAAACAAACCTCAAAAGCAATTTGCTGTCAAAACTCACACAATATGCTGAAATTTTCAAAAGCCAAGCATTTTTAAATTTCTTTTCTTAGCAAAACACATCTTGAAAACAAGTTTTTCTTCCTTTGATCTTTTAAATGTCTATGTGTAAAAGGGAAAAATGGGAGTTGAAATGAGCACCATAGGTTGTAAGACGGATTGAAAAAACGATGGGAAAACACTATGTATATCTTGTTAACTTTGAAGGTAGGAGGCCAAGAGCACATTAATCTTGGGCAAAATGTTTTAAATATTTTTTAATCAAATGGATTATTTTCTTTGGAAGTGAATCAATTTTTATAGAAGCAAAGCTGGCCTATAAAGTAGCTTCTTAACCTACAAAGATTTACTGTCTGCAGCTTTGAGTAATGGATGTGCATGATGTTTGATGTTTTGCTGAGAATGAAATTCTATTAGTGCATACAGCACAGAGACAGGCGAGTGTGTGTTCATTAGAATGTTCCTTAGCTAATGAGTGGGCCTTCTTCAGGGCGTTACCAGTCTCAATTAAATATTAGAATTTATGGAGGGAAAGGCAAATGCTGTGAATCTATACTGTTCCCTAAATCCTGCTATTATGAATTATATCTAAATGAAAAGATTTGAGCATATTTTTCTCATATTGTTGGAGATAATTTAGATAATAATACTTGGGGAAGGAAAGTATCTCTGATCAAGTAGATTTGGACAATATCACCTCAAACAGAATTAAAGCATATTTCTACCTTTCTGGACTTTTGATGTCTTTAACATGCTAATATGCATTAAAAGTCTTCAAAAAGGGAGCTTTATTATGCAATGTTTCCAAAACTTATTTGACTGAGCATCTCAGCAAAGTAGTGTGCCAAGTTGTCACAAAACATTGCTTTGGTGGTACTTACCGGACTGGGAATTTTTGAAACCTTGGTATTCATTTTACAGGAATGTCAACTGTATAATCTGTTTTACTATCTAGAATTTAATGCCTTCTCTTTAGATCCTCTAGAGAGCCTTATCACTTTACCAAGGACAAAACTTTCTATTTATATGTGTGTGGGTTTTTCCTGCCTCTTTTTTATTTCAATCGACCTTAATGCCTCCTGATACTAAGGTCCTGAGACCTTTTTCCTTTACTCAATTAGAAATTGATTTTTCTAGGGATGGAATTCATTACATTAGCCAGAAAACCTTCCCACTCTTGGACTATTAGCTCTATCTTAGGATTGAGGTGTTTGTGAGAAGTGTTCTAGAGGCCAGATACTCTCTGGTATTACCAGTTTTGGCTAATCATCTCTGAAGAGGTAGCCCAAGATTAGCATACTTAATAGTATGTCTATTGATATTTAATGGTGATACTACTTCTTCCTATTGTTGTTCAGTGATATCAAGTTGATTTTCCATTCAGAGTGACCCTTTCAGTGATTATGTGCTCTAGGCAACTGGTTGGTCTTAGGTTGGCATAAGAGACTTGCTCTTAGCTAATAATGATGATTAAGTCAATGGTTAAAATGCACCCAGTGGCACCACAGATGATAGGCTTAGTGGTCTATTCCCATAAGGGACAGCCAAGAATACAAGACAGAGTACACTTCCACTCTGAAGCACATGGGCTGGTCCATTCATAATCAATGTTGTGGCAATAGGCCTGCGTGTGTGTCCCAGGCACTTTATTTCTAATTACCTTTTATTTTTAATTTTAATTTTAATTTTAATGTTAAAGGTGTTACCATTTAATAGATATTATCTATTTTTACAGGTGATGACCTGAAATTAAGAGAGGTTAAACATAATAGTCCTTTACTTTCCTGAATTTCAGTTATCCATGATAAACTGTTTTAAAAATATTAAATTAAATTTAGACAAAGAAAGAGTTCATAAGTTTTAAATCAAATATTGTTCCGTGTAAGAGGATGAAATCTTGCAGTGCCCTGCCCTTTGTAGTGTGCACCTTTGCAGTCCTCCACTTTGTAGTATCTGCAGGTAGTATGCTATCTGCATGTAAGTTTATTATATAGATTGCTGCCTATCACATCAACTGTCACAATGTTCCTGGTCAAGTAACTCTCATTTTATGTAATAATTTTTTAATTAGTTATTGTTCTTAATCTCTTACTGTGCCTAATTATGAATTAAACTTTGCCATATAGATGTATGCATAGGAAAACGCACAGTGTGTCTACTGGTGCTACTGTGGCTTCAGGTATCCGCTGGGAGTCTTGCAACATATCCCCCACATTAAAGGTGGACTACTAGGGCTCCTCAAATTTATATTGTGGTTCTTGTGGACTTAGTTTAATTTTATTCAGCCTCAATTTGAACTTGCACTTGATTAAGTGATGGTCTGTTCCACAGTTCACTCCTGGCCTCTTTTAACTGCTGATATTGAGCTTCTCCAATGATTCCTTTCACAGACATAGTCAATGTGATTCCTATGAAGCCCATCAGGTGAGGTCCACATGTAAAGTTGATGTTTGTGTTTCTTTTTTTTTTAAGTCCTTTGCAATTAATAAATCATTAAACATACAAAATTCAGTCATTCTGTTTCCAGGCTCATTTCTATCACCAAGTCCATACTTTCCAACTACCATTTCTTTCTCATTGTTTGTAACTTTTACATTCCAGTCACCAAATGTCATTAATGTATCTTGATTGCATGTTTGGTCCATTTCGAACTGCAAGCTTTGGTAAAAATTTTCAGTTTCCTCTTCTTTGGCTTTAGCTGTAGGAGTGTATATTTCAATAATAGTCATATTAACATGTCTTCTTTGTATGTGTATGGATCATACATTACTCACAACGTTGTACTTCAGGATAGAACTTGAAATTGCCTTTCTTTTTAAATTTAGGTTGTTTATTTTTCATTTCTATGAACATCTACAGAGATTTTGGAATTCCATTCATTCATTGTTGCACCCTTCTCCCCGCACA
>NW_006399807.1:13180169-13185202 GCF_000299155.1 Elephantulus edwardii | reverse complement strand
AGGCTCACAGCAAGGCTGGGCAGAAAGGCCTGGTAAGTCAGCCAGGGGAAAGTCTGTGGGTGATGATGGTCCCTTCAGTAGCCAACCAAGCAGTGTTTCATTCTGTCATACAAAGGATGGCCATGAGTTAAGAGAAAACACACCAACAGCTTCACACAGCATGTTCACTTTCTTTCTTTTTTTTTTTATTTAATTTAGGTTGTTTATTTTTCATTTCTATGAACATCTACAGAGATTTTGGAATTCCATTCATTCATTGTTGCACCCTTCTCCCCGCACAAACCCCTCCCCCTTCCCCCCCTTCTGCTCCTCTCCTTGAAAAGCAAAAGAAAAATTGCTTTTTTAACTATGAATACTACACCATTCTTCTTCTGTTTTTTATTGATGGCATAGTATACCATGTGATTGTCTGATTAGAGGCCAAAGCTAGTCCATCTCATCTCACAATTGCCTAGAATGTGGATGCATTCATTTCATTTTTCACAACTTCTAATTTTTCAAGTTCATGCTTCATACATTCTATGTTCCAATTATTGAAAGATATTACCCTCTCATGGCAATAATCAAAGGATGATTTGTCCTCATTTTGGTTAACTTCCAGTCTGGGTTCTACCCCAAATGCTATAACTTTCCAAGCTCCACTACTGTTCATAGGGTTCTCAGGGGCCTACTATTTCAGAAGTGGATGGTCAATCCTGCTTCCTAGTCCATTTTAATCTTGGAGCTTTACTACAACCTGTTCACTGTGGGTGGCCCATGTGGTATTTGACACGCTGATGGCATAGCTTCAGCATTACAGCAACCAACAAGTCACTTCAGTACAGCATAAGCCCTGTGAGTTGGTTCTGACTCAACAGCACATAACAACAGCCATCAAGAAACGTATTATTGTGCTATAAAACATTAAAATGATGTTGTTTTAGCAATTGATTTTTATTTTAACATCTCAAGGTTTAAGTGTTCAAAAAATTGCAAGATTAAAAGATCACCTATAGAAATAAATTTCATCACTGTGTGTATTGACAAGCAGGTACTCAGCAATGCAAATCCATCATTAGGAAAAACCACTAGTGTTAGTTTAAAGTACATTTTTAATGAGTTACTTTTCATATGTGACAGTCTCATTTGTTTCAGAGTGGAACTGTACAGTGCAAGGTTTTCAATAATCACGTTTTCAGAAGTAATGCCTATTAATTCATAGTCAATGCTTAACCATTTACATGATCAAGAAAGTCACATAAAAGAATACACATTTAAACACATGGCCAAAATTGGGAGTTTGGGAGAGTTTCAGTATAAAATTATTTTAACTATATAATTCTTTGCCATGGGAAAGTCTGCTGTTAGGGACCTCTCCAAAGTGCTGAAGAGCAATGGTATCTCTTTGGAGACTAAGGTGCGTCTGATACAGGCCATGGTCTTCACAATCACCTGTTATGCATCAGAGAGTTGGACAATGACCAAGGAGGATAGAAGGAGAATTGATGCCTTTGAGCTGCGGTGCTGGAGAAGAATATTGAGAATACCATGGACTACTAGGAAAACAAACAGATTTGTCCTGGAAAGGGTTAAACTGGGTAGCTCCTTGGAGGCAAGGATTTTGAAGCTCCGTCTAACATACTTTGGACATGTTGTGAGGAGAGACTGGTCCTTAGAGAGGGACATCATGCTTGGGAGGGTGGAGGGACAGCACAGGAGAGGAAGGCCCTCTATGAGGTGGATTGATTCAGTGACTGGGATAATTGGGGTGGGAGTGTCAGAGACAGTGCGATTGGCACAGGACAGAGCGGAGTTTAGGGCTGTTGTACATAGGGTCGCTATGAGTCGCAGGCGACTCAACGGCACATAACAACAACAACATATAATTCTAGAAATTCTTTACATAAAACGCTGCTAAACAGCATTTCAAACTTTTTTTCCCCTCATGGATAGAGGAATGGGCCTAAAGTCTGATATCATATCATATTCCAGCCACCTATCAAAAGAAACAAAGATAACCAAATGTTAAAAAGAAAAGAAAATACCTGCTTGAATCAGGCACACCTTAGTCTTTAAACTGATAGCCTTAGTCTTTTAACATTTTAAAGAGGTTTTTCACAGCAGATTTGCCAGTGCAATGTGTCTTAATTTCTTGACCTCTGCTACCCTGGGTTTAAAGAAAGATGAAATTTGACAACTTCAACCTTTTTTATGTTTATCATGATGTTGCCTATTTTCTAGTTCTGAGTATTTTAGTTTTCTTGATGTTGAAGTATAAACTGTTGATGTCTTTGATCTTCAGTAAGTATTTTACATCTTCTTCACTTTTTAAAAGGAAGTTTACATAAGACAGAGTAGAATTTTTCCCAGAAGTTTTCCAAGGCTATAACCTTTGCAGCAGCAGACTGATATACCTTTCTCTCTCAGAGCAGATGGTGGGTTAAAACTATTGGCCTTTCAGGTAATACCAGATGCATAACTGCGGTACCGCTAGGACTTTTAAGGCTGTCTTAAAGAAAAACATTTCTCTCATCAGAATCGTAGATAAAGAATCTCTTAAGGTAGATTAACACAGTGACTGTGACAATGTGCTCAAGCATATCAGATATTGTGAATATGGCGCAGGATAGGGTAAGGTACAGGTCTGTTGTTTACAGAATGACTATGAGTTATATTTGACTCCATGTCACAACTCCAGTAACAACAACAACATACTCTTACCTTTAGCCAGGCTGGCTGCAGGAATATTTTCATGAGATAAAGCAATAAAGCTGAGCTTTTAAAGTATCTCTTCCTATGTGGTATAAGCAGAGGTGAGGCCTTATAGGTTTCATGAAAATGTCCCCTGTAGTCCTGTAATATTCACTTAGAACTCAATTATGAGGTTGTTTTTTACTTTTTAAAACTCTATTTTCTCTCCAAAATTAACATTGTTGAACAATAAAGGAAACTCTACATGTCAAAGGCCAAGAAAGCCAATACCCAGAGAGCAAGGAAATTCTGTTTTGAAAATTCACAAGAAACCTTTGCCCATGGTCCTCTTCTATGGTGATGCATGAGGTGGATTTGTCACTTCATATCCCCACGAGCTCTGTTCCATAGAAGCATAAAATTTTCAGTCTGTGACAAAGGAAGAAAGGAGAAGGAGCTATGAGCGGGGTCTTGTGATGCCTCTCTTTCAGATGGATGATGTTTTCTAGAAGTAATAGACATTCACAATACACACGCACAGAGATAGAGAACCAAGGTGGCTAATCTAGATGTTTCCAGAGTAGGACGGACCAAATCTGTCGCCCAAACTTCTTTTTTGTTTTTTTATTATGGTACTGTGTGAGTTGTTTATGACTTGATGGCAATAACTCATTGCTGTCAAGTCTGAAACAACTTGTAGCTGAACCTCCAGTGAATTTCCAGACGCTGCAAACTGTATGGAAAGAGAAGGCCCATCTTTTCCCTTCAGAGCATCTGGTGGATTTGAACTGCCTGCAATCCTGAGGATGCGTCTTGAGTCCACCAGCTGCTCTGCAGGAGAAAGTGGGCCATCTCCTCAGTGCAAAACCCGCCAAAGGGGCCGCTATGGGTAGGTTCCGACTCGATGGTATTTAACAACAAACAACCACCACCACCTTTTGGTTGGCATTACTTATCCAGTAGGCCACCAGAAGATACAACACTGACCAAGTAAACAATCTTTACTTATCTAATTTACTAACACTGATTATATTCCCAATGTTATACAATTATTCACACTATACTTTTCAAGATTATTATCCTACTTTTAGCAGAAGTTCAGTTGTCTCTAAGTAATGATTCTCTTTCTTCCTCCCCATTCAAAACACAAATGACTCAGAACTAACTCATGGCTGACTCATCAGTGGATTTTCAGGAGACAATAAATTGTACAAAAAATGATTGTCCTTTTTTCTCACAAAGTTTCTGGTAGATTCCAAGCACCAGAAAGGCATCATCTTTATATTGGCAGTGCATGTCCTTATGAGTTCAGAAACTTTCAATAGAACATAAAGAAGCCAAGATAAAGAGAAGAAATGCTAAAGTTAAGACAGCTGGACACATGATTTTATAGATCACCTTAAGAAGACAAGGTAAAATATTACAATAAAATGTGCAGAGAGCTATAGTCAGAAAATCAAAGCTGAAGACATGCTCAGCACTCTTCAAGCTAAAAAAGAGAACACATGAATAAATGAACAAATTCAGGCTATGAGTTGAATCACTAGTGGATTCTGTGGTCAAAATTTTGAATGATGGAGGATGCACCCAAAAAAGATGAGTATCCAGAGACAATGTACAAAAAAGAATCAGTTGACACTGAGCCATTTCAGGGAGTAGCATATGATCATGAACCAGTGGTACTAAAGATATAGATCCAAGTTGTACTGAAGTCATTGACAAAAAAATAAGGATTCTAGTAGTTGATGGAATCTTAACTGAAGTGTTTAAGTAAACAAATGCAGTCCTTGGTGTGCTCAATAGGCTATGTCAAGAAGGAGATTCATATTTGGTCATATTCCAAAAGAAGGTAATCCAACACAGTTGGAAATTATGAAATCCCACATTAATATCACAGCCAAGTAAAATCTTGATGAAGATTATTTTAAAAAGACAAAATAGTACATATTCAGGGATCTTCAAGAAATTCAAACTGGATTCAATAACAGTGCTATTGAAAGAAGAAATAAACCAGTTACCACTGTAGTTAGTAACATCAAGAAACGTAGTTTTCCTCAAATACTGTATAAAAGAGAGACATAAAAGATAGGTAAATAATGAGAAAATCGGAACAGTTGGCAGTGCAGCCACTCCTGAGACTCTTTATGTTGTTATTGATTGTCATGGAGTCAAGCACAAGTCATAGCGCCCCTATGAACAAAAGGCCTGAAGCCTTTCTGTCACTATCATCATTTATCAAAGTTCATAGTTTCCAGAGGCATGTTGTTTAGGAAGTGTATGGCACTCTTATATCCTATAGAAACATTTACACAAGGTATACAAAGTATACATACTTTGGACATGTTGTAAGGAGAGACAGGTCC
>NW_006399807.1:13175490-13177104 GCF_000299155.1 Elephantulus edwardii | reverse complement strand
GGAATAGAAAGAAATATTAATATCTTTCTGTATTTGGCCAGATAACTGTCTTCCAAATTTTTTGGGCATAGATTTATGAGCATATTCAGGACTGAATCTGCTTGTTGAAACCTGTGTGTAGTTGTCTAGTTTAATATGAATTTGTCATATGAATAATTGAATGAATAATCAAATTGCACAACTTGCTACAGATTATGCCATGAGAGACCCCTGAGGTATTTTGAGGTGCTAGTTTTCTGTTATTTAACCTTTTGTTGCAGTATTAAACTTTGCAGGAGGTCAAGGACTGTAGTCTTCAATATAGATTGAAGTTCAACATCAAGAAGACCAAGAGTGTCACCAATGGGCCAATTAGCTGCACCATGATAGATACGGAAGAGCTTGAGGCTGTTAAAAATTTCAACTTGGTTGGCTCCACAATCAACACTCTTGGCACTAGCAATCAGTAAATCAAAAGATGAATTACTTTGGGGAAGTTCACAGTCAGGGACCTCTCCAAAAGTGCTAAAGAGAAGATGTCAGTCTAGGGACTAAGGCACACCTGATCCTGGCCATGGTCTTCACAATTACTTGCTATGCTTTGGAGAGCCGGATAATGACTAAGGATGACAGAAGAAAAATTGATGCTTTTGAGTTGTGATGCTCGAGAAGAGTATTCAACATTCCATGGACTGCCAAGAGAACAAACAGGTCTGTCCTGGGTAGAATGAAACCTAGTTGTTCCTTGGAGGCGAGGATTTTGAAGCTCTGTCTCATATATTTTTTTTACACGTTGCTAGGAAAGACCAGTCCTTGTAGAAGTACATCATGCTTGGAAGGGTAGACGGATATCGCAGGAGAGGAAGATCCTGGATGAGATATATTGACACAGTAACTAGGTGAATGGGGGTAGGGGTTTCATAGTGAGACTGCCTCAGGATAGGGCAGGGTTCAGAGGTATGGTGCATAGGCTTACTATGAGTCATAGGCAACTCCATGGCACATACCAGTAAGAGCAACAGGGTGGAGGGAAACAGAACGGAACTCAAATATTCAAAAAGACCAAGCTTACTGGTCCATTGGAGACTGGTAGAATCCCTGACTAAGCCTATTGCCCTTAGTCACCATTCTAACCTGTAACAAAATTCATACCCATGACTCAACTTTTAGCCAAACAGAGAAGCCTATAAGGTGATCAGTAACACCAAAGACACCTTAATTCCTTGTTGTTGTTGTTATGTGCAATCAAGTCGCCTGCGACTCATAACAACCTTATGTACAACAGCCCTAAACTCTGCCCTATCCTGTGCCAATCTCACCATCTCTGACACACCCACCCCATTACCCCAGTCACTGAATCAATCCAACTCATTGAGGGTCTTCCTCTCCTGCGCTGTCCCTACACCCTCCCAAGCACGACATCCCTCTCCAAGGACTGGTCCATCCTTGCAACATGTCCAAAGTATGTCAGATGAAACTGTAGAATCCTTGCCTCCAAGGAGCAACCTGGCTTCACCCTCTCCAGGTCAAACCTGTTTGTTTTCCTAGCAGTTCATGGTATATTTAGAACTCTTCTCCAACACCACAGATCAAAGGCATCAATTCTCCTTCTATCCTCCCTAAGTCATTGTCCAG
>NW_006399807.1:13166135-13175390 GCF_000299155.1 Elephantulus edwardii | reverse complement strand
ACTCGACGGCACACAACAACAACAACAATACTATTGAAGTCCATTTATATCAAACTGCTAAAGGGATACTCATACATTTTGCTTCCTGGTTTCTTTGATATGGGTAATTGTTCTTGTTAAGTACCATTAAGTTGAGAACAACTCATAATCACCCTATGAACAATAGACCTAAACCCTGGCTTATCCTGTGCCATCCTCATCATCTATGACATACTTAAGCCCATTGCTACAGTCACTGTGTCAATCCATCTCATTTCGGGGTCTTCCGCTTTCACTGACCTTGTACATTTTCAAGTATGATGTCACTTTCCAAGGAATAGCTTTTGCTAACAACATATTCAAAGTGTGAGAGATGGAGTTTTGTCATCTTTGCCTCCAAGGAGTGCTCTGGCTGTGCTTTTTACAAGATACATCCATTCATTCTTTTGGTAGCCCATGGGATAGTCAGTACTCTCTCTTCTCCAGCACCACAACTCAATATCATAAATTCTTCCATTGCCCAGCTTTTAGAAGTGTAGCAAGTAATTGAAAAGATCATGGCCTGAATCAGATGAACCTTAATCTTTAAAATGATGTCTTTTATCATACCTACCCCAAGAAAACGAGAACTGAGGCTTGTTGGAGACTTGTACACTATGTTCATAGCAGTGTTATTCACCATTGCAAGAATACGGAAACAGCCCAGATATCCAATCACAAATAAATGGATTCATAAGTTGTGGTATTCATGCAATGGAATATTATGTGGCATGAAGAACAATTATTTTGTATATTACTACCTAACTTGGAAGGGACTGGAGAGCATTATTCTGAGTGAACTAACTCAGCACCACAAGGACAAGTACTGTATAAAACTATTATTGTAGAATGATTATGAGGATTCAAGTGGTGGAGGGTAGGTGGTGTGAAGGATTGAGGAGGATCTTGTGTGAAAAACAATGTATTTGAATTTTGTTAATAAACATGTTGTTATGTGCTGTCCAGTTACCTGCAACTCATACTGACCCTATGTACAACAGCCCTAAATCCTGCTCTATCCTGTGCCAAACTTATTGTCACTGACACACCTACCCCGACTACCCCAGTAACTGAATCATTCCATCTCATCGAGGGTCTTCCTCTTTTATACTGTCCCTCCAACCTCCCAAGCATGATACCCCTCTCCAAAGACTGGTCCCACCTTGCAACATGTCCAAAGTATGTCAGATGAAGCTTACGAATTCTTACCTCCAAGGAGCAGCCTGGTCTCACCCTCTCTAGGTTGAACTTGTTTGTTCTTCTAGCAGTCCATGGCATATTCAATACTCTTCTCCAGCACCACAGCTCAAAGGCATTAATTCTCTTTCCCTAGTCATTGTCCAGCTTTACAATGCATAGCAAATAATTGCAAAAGCCATGGCCTGGATCATGTTCACCTTAGTCCCCAAATTGACATCATTGCTCTTCAGTACTTTAGAGAGGTCTCTAACAGCAGACTTTCCCAATGCAATTCGTCTTTATATTTCCTGGCTGCTGGTATCAAGAGTGCTGATTGTAGAGCCAAGCAAAATGAAGCTGTTAACAATCTCAATCTCTTCATCATCATCAATGCTGTCAATCAACCCAGTGGGGAAAATCTTTGTTTTCTTGATGTTGAGCTTCAATCCATATTGAAGGCTGCAGTCCTTGACTTTCTACAGCATGTGCTTCAGTTTCTCCTCAGTTTCAGCAGAATGGTTATGTCATCTGCATAAAGCAGATTGTTGATGAGTCTACATACAATCCTGATGCCACATTTCTCCTTATAGAGCCCAGACTCCTGGATAATGTTATGCCTATAGATTGAAAAGATAAGGAGATAGCACACATACCTGGCATACACCCTTCTCAATTTTGAACCATACAGTGTTTCCTTGCTCTGTTCTGACGACTGCCTTCTGGTTCAAGTGTAAGTTTTGCATAAGCACAATCAAGTGTTCTGGCGTTCCCATTCTTCTCAGAGTCCACCACAGTTTGTTGTGATACACACCATCAAATGCCTTTGCATAGTTAGTGAAATACAGATATTCCTCTGGTAGTCTCTGCTTTCAGCCAAGATTCATTTAACATTAGCTAAAATATCCCTACTACCACAGCCTTTTGTAAACCCAGCCTGCATTCAGGCAGTTGTCTGTTGATGTGCTGTTCCAGTCGTTTTTGGATAATCTTCAGCAGAATCTTGCTTGCATATGATATTAACATTATTGTTCAACAATTTCCACACTCTGTAGAGTCATCTTTCTTTGGAATGGGAACAAATATAGATCTCTTCCAGTCAATTGGCCAGGTGGTTTTCCTCCAGATTTCTTGGCACAATTTGGTGAGCACATCCAGGGCAGTATCTGTTTTGTTGAAATATGTCAATTAGTATGCCATCCATTCCGGAGGCCTTGTTTTTGCCAGTTCTTTCAGAGTAGCTTGAACTTCCTCCTTCATCACCACAGGCTCTTGCTTATACATTGTTTGATGAAATTATTCTGTGTCCACCAATTTCTTTTGGTATAATGACTCTGTATACTCTCTGCATCTTCTTTTAATGCTTCCTGCATCATTTAATATTCTGCCCAAAGCATCCTTAAGTATTGCAACTTGAAGCTTGAATTTGTTCTTCAGTTCCTTCAGCTTAAGAATAATATATTTTTTTAAGAAGTTGGACACTTCAAAACAACTATGAGGTATTATCTCACCCTAGTAAGAATAACAAAATTTAACAGAACAGCAAACATCAAATGCTGGTGAGGTTGCAAAGAAACTGAAACTCTTATTCACTGTTGGTGGGAGTGTAAAATGGTGCAACCACCATGGAAGGCTGTATGACACTTTTTCAAAAAGGCTCAACAAAACACCTTCTGTGCTTAGTAAACCAATTTAGTAGGGTGTCAGGATAAAAGATTAATATACAAAAATCAGTTTGGTTTCTGTATAGTAACAAAGAAATCACTGAAAAGAAAACAAGAAAAGCAATGTCATTAACGATTGCCAACCACAAGTTTTATATCTGTGAATAAATATAGTTAGTGACACAAATCTATATGCAGAACAGATCATCTGGGAGGTCGGGCTCTAAGAGGAGAGGGGTGGCATCAGGATTGGAGTAAGATTCCTCAACAACCTGCCTTATGCAAATAACACAACCTTGCTTGCTGAAACTGAGAAGGACTGAAGCTCTTGCTGCAGAAGATCAAGGACTGTAGTCTTCAATATAGATTGAAGGTTAACATCAAGAAGACAATGATTCTCACCACTGGGCCAATTGGCAGCACCATGACAGATGGAGATGAGATTGAGGTTGTTAACAATGACATATTGCTTAGCTCCACAATCAGCACTCTTGGCACCAGTAGCCATGAAATCAAAAGATGAATTTCACTGGGAAAATCTGCTGTCAGGGACCTCTTCAGAGTACTGAGAAACAGCGATATCAGTTTAGACACTAAGGTGCACCTGATCCAGGCCTTGGTCTTTGCAATTAGTTGCTATGGTATCAGAGAACTGGACAAGGACTAAGAATGAGAGAAGAAGAATCAATACCTTTTAATTGTGGTGCTGGAAATGTCTTGAACAAACCATGGACCACCAAGAAAACAAATAAGTCTGTCTTGGAGAGGGTGAAACCAAGTTTCTCCATGGAAGAAATCTCCTATGATTTGGAAGCTCTGTCTCACATACTTTAGGCATGTGGTCAGGAGGGACTAGTCCTTGGAGAAGGACATCATACTCAAAAGGGTGGAGAAACAGTTCAGGAGAAGAAGACCCCAGATGAAATGGATTGATACAGTAACTGGGCAACGGGACCTAGGAGTGTCAGACTCAGTGAGAATGGCTCAAAATAGGGCAGGCTTCAGAGCTGTTGTAGATAGAGTCTCTATGAGTCATAAGTGACTCAACAGTACATAACAACAGTAACACAGCAGACCTGTATAAGGAAAACTAAAAATATTAATACAAGAAACAATAAGAGACCTAGTTAATCCTATCAAAAGCAATCAGGTTCAATACTATTTGAATACAGAACCAATGTTATTCTTTAAGGAGATCACAAAGGCAATTTCCAATTCATTTGGAAAAGAAAGAAACCCTAAATTAGCAAAGCTCTTTTGAAAAATAACAGCAAAGTAGGAAGCATCGCACTTCCTTATCTCAAAACTTACTACACAGGCATAGTAATCAAAACAGCATGGTATTGGTGCAATGATAGGCACATAGGCCAATGGAATAGAATCAAGAACCCAGGAATTAATGCATTTAATAGCAAAATGTCTTTTATCTCCTTTTGGTAAATTGCTTATCTGCTAGATATTGTTCCAAAGCTGAGCATCCAAATTGACAGGTCAGGAAAAAGGATTGGCCACCCACTTTGGAAATAACAGACCTTCACAAACTCTATGTACAATAGAACACCTTTAGAGTAGACTAGCAGATATGACATCTGAGGCTGAGTCCTCAAATATGGAAACACAAATGAGGAGGAACAGTTGTAAACAGGCACTAATGATTGGAAAGTAGAATGTGAGAAATTAAGTAAACTGGACACTATTAAGAAATAAATGGAACACATAAATATTGACATGCTGTGTGTTGACAAAATGAGATGGATTGGTTTAGGACACTTTGAATCAGACAATCATATGGCCTGCTATACTGGAGAAGAAATGTAGGGTAAAACAGCATCACATTCATAGGAAAAAAGGTCATTTCTAGGTCCATCTTAAAATACAATGCTGTAAGCGACTAGGTACTATCCATACACATACAAGGAAAACTAATTAATACCACTATCACTCAAATATATGCACCAACAAAGACAAAGAAGAGGAAATAAAATATTTCTACCAATTTTTGCAGTCAGAAATTGATCAAACATGCAACCAAGATGTGTTAATAATAATGGGTGACTGAAATGCAAAAGTTGGGAACAGCGAAGTATCAGTAGTTGGAAAACATGGACTGAATGACAGAAATGATGCTAGAGGTAGAAGGATAGACTTTGTACAATCAATGATTTATTCATTGCAAATACCTTTTTAAAGAAATGTAAGTGCGGACTATATACCTAGATTTCACCTAATGGTATGCACAACAATCAGATTGATTAAAAATGTGGAAAGAATCATTGGAAAAGTTCACTCAATAATAGCTCAATCAATTAACTAGGCCAGGTGCTGATTTTGGAACAGACCATCAACTACTCATGTGCAAGTCCAAGCCAAAGCTAACAAAGGCTATATTCATAGGAACCAAAATTTGACCTTGAGTCTATCCCATCTGAATTTAAAAACCATCTAAAAAAAAACAGGTTTGAGGCCTTAAACACTAATGAATGAAGACCAGATGAGCTGCGGGAGGATATCAAGAATATCATCCATGAAAAATGCAAAAGGTCATGATAAAGACAGAGAAGGAAGAAAAGACCAAGATGGATGTCTAAATATTGCCCTAGATCTAGTACAGAGAAGCCAAAGCAAAGGGAGACCAGGAAGTTAAAGAGCTGAACAGAAGATTTCAAAGGACAGCTCAGGAAGACAATTTTAACAATTTTAGCTTTCATGGTTCCACAATCAACACTCTTGGCACCAGCAGTCATAAAATCCAAAGGTAAATTACATTAGGGGAATCTGCCATCACGGACCTCTCCAAAGTGCAACAGAGTAATGATATCAGTCTAGAGACTAAGGTGTGCCTGATTCAGGTCATGATATTTGCAATTACTTGCTATGCATCAGAGAGCTGGACAATGACTAATGATGACAGAAGAAGAATCAGTCAGAAGAAGAATCAATGCCTTTGCATTGTGGTGCTGTAGAAGAAGCTTGAATATGCTACAGGCCACCAAGAGAACAACAATTATGTCTTGGAAACAGTGAAACCAAGCTGTTCCTTGAAGGCAAGGATTTTGAAGCTCTGTCTCACGTATTTTGGACATGTTGCCAGGAGGGACCAATCCTTGGAGAAGGACATCATGCTTGGAAAGGTGGAACATCAGCGCAGGAGAGAAAGACTCTGGATGAGATGGACTGACACAGTAACCAGGGTGATGAGGGTATGAGTATTGGAGACAGTGAGACTGGCTTGGGCCAGAACTGCGTTCAGAGCTATTGTACACAGGGTTGCTATGAGTCTCAGGCAACTGGATGGCACATGACAACAACAACTACCTATGGTCAAGTGATATTCAACAAGGAGAAAATTACTGCCCCTTTAACAAATGGTGCTGGCAAAACTGGACTTCCACTGGCAGAAAAAGAAAACAGGATCAATATTTCACCCCTTCCACAAAAATCAACTCAAAGTGATCAAAGAACTAGGTATAACAAAAAATCGTAAAGATAATCAGAGGAAAAAATGGTGAAAGATTTAGAATCCCTAGTCTATAGTATTAAAAGGTTTGCAAACATAGCAAAAAATGCGAAACAAAGAGAAGACATAAATGGCATATAAGACCTGCTAAAAATCAAATCCCTGTGTGTATAAAAAACCCTTCCCAGTAGGGTGTAAAGAAAGCCCACAGATTGGGAAAAATATTGTTGGCAATGACATTTCAGACAAGGAACTCATGACAAAAAATTATAGAATATTTGGATGGCTGACACATGAAGAAATGTTCAAAATCACTGGCAATAAGGGAGCTGAAAATCAAAACCACAATGAGATACCATCTCACTCCAGTAGCAGTAGCAAAGTTTAACAGGGCAGCAAGTAATAAATGTTGGAGAGGATGTGAAGAAATATGAATCCTATACACTGTTGGTGGGATTGTAAAATGGTACAACCAGTCTGAAAGGCAGTTTCGTGCTTCCTCAAAAAGCTGAATATAAAAACTCCATATTACTGAGCTATTCTAATGCTCAGAATATATGCTCAGTAATGAAAACTGAGGCACAAGTGGAGATTTGTACACTAGTGTACATAACAGCATTATTCACCATCACAAAAATGTGGAAGCAGCCCAGATGTCCAGCCACAATCTAATGGATTGAGTAATTATGGCACATTCACATGATGGAATATTACACAGTATGCAGGAGCAATGATTTTGAAAATTACTACCGAAAGTGGGAGGGTCTGGAAAGAATTCTGCTAAGTGAAATATAAGGACAAATACTGTATAAGAACAATGTTGTAGAAATAGAAAGATGACTAGTAAAAGATGTATGAGGAGGGGAGGAGCGGAAGGGTGAAGCTGGGCAGGGTGTTAATCACAGGGTCACACAATTTGATGGGTAGAGAGAGAGGTGAGTAAAGGAAATGGGAAAGATCTGGTGAAAAATGAACTTTGTAAGTAAATCAGTATAAAATAAAAATGTTATTTTTTTTAAAAAGTGAACTAGGGGAGGGAGAGGAGGTAAAATGTGCAACAATGAATAACATGAAAGTCTAACTCCTCTGTAAACTATCATGAAAATAAAATTCTATTTTAAAAATGTGTAGAATATTACAGTGTTTCCACAAGAAAAAGTCTAATACCCCGATTACAAAATGGGCAATAGACATGAAAAGAGTCTTCACCAAGGAGGATATTCAAATATCCAAGATATACATAAAGAAATGTTCAAAATTACTAGCAATCAGACATATGCATCTTAAAATGAGATACCATCTCACCTCAGTAGCAATAACAAAGTTTAACATGACAGCATGTTGGCAAGGATGTAGAGAGTTTGGAAATCTCATGCACTAATGGTGAGATTGTGAAATGGTACAACTACTCGTAAAGACAATTTGACATTTCCTTAAAAAGTTGAATATAGAAATATCATGTTGTTGTTGTTAGGTCTGCACCCTGTCCTATCCTGTGCTATTCTCATTAATCTCTGATACACTCAAGCCCAATCCAACCAGGGCATTGACACATTGCTACAATAACTGTGTCAATCCACTTGGTTAAGGCTTTTTCAGCTATTTCACTACTCAAATATAGCTCCAGAAACCCGGTGACAATGCACCAATAGAGATATGTACACTTATTTGATTTTAATCTTTGTCCCTCAGACTTTGTTTTAATTGTTTTTGGTCAAACATTCTTCTAAGTGGTATAGTCCTGATCTGTCCATTAGCTTTACAGAGGTAATTTGTGCTTGCTGTGAAGCTGGACACCATTGACACTGATGTGTCAAATGTGATAATGGTTATCTATGGTGGACAGTGTTTGATGGAGCTCCCCAATTAGAACAAGCTTGGAAGCAGGAGTGGCATCCACTTCCAAAATAGTTTGCCTCCGGGAAACCCTATGAACTTGGAGAAACGATAAAAGTTATACAAGTGTTCAGGTCTTTCATTCATAGGGTAACTATGAGTTGCCTATGACTTGATGGCACTTAACAACAACATGTTCATTGCAGTATTTTTCACATTAGCAAGAAAATGGAAGTAGCCGAAATGCCCATCAACAAACTAATGAATAACAACACTGTCCAACATTCATGCAATGTAATGCTATGCAGAAATACTACACAGCATGGTATAGTCCAGAGAACATTATGTTGGTGCAATAACTCAGTTACACAAGTAAAAAATATTTCACAAGACTATTCCTATGAAAATGAGAGGGTAACTGAGGGCCGGGGGACTGTAAGTAGAAGTAGAATGGACAGTAAAGGAATAATAAAGGATCAGGATAAGGGAGTGCCAACCTGGGAAGACAGCCAATGTAATGATTGTAATTAGCAAAGAGGAATAGGATGTGAATAACTGCACAGAAGCAGAAGGGGAGAGAAGAGGGGTGAAAGAAGAGGCAGAGGATTAAAAAATCTACTAGGACAGCAGAGTTCAGAGAATGAGATGGGATGATAGAAGGTTCATCAATAGTAATTATATCTAAAAACCCATAAGATATGAATCATATATGAATCACAAATGAATGATTATATAAAAAACAATGTGAATGAATGAAATAAAATGTATATGAATGAATGTATATAAATGAATAAAAAAAGACAGAAAAAATAGTTATTCACACAAGTATTTAGAAATAGCCTATGATTTCTGAACAGGTGTGAGAAAATATGTTTACATAAATTCTAGGATTACATCGACTCTGAAAAGTAGATAATTTTAGCAACTGGGATTTTTTAATGCACTATTTATAATGTCTCCATACCTTTTCAACATGTATGCAGAGCAGATTATCCGAGAGGCTGGGCTCTATGAGGAGAAATGTGGCATCAGGATTGGTGGAAGATCTATTAACGATCTGCGTTATGCAGATGACACAGCCCTACTTGCTGAAACTGAGGAGGA
>NW_006399807.1:13154486-13160437 GCF_000299155.1 Elephantulus edwardii | reverse complement strand
GGCTGCTGATACCAAGAGTGTTGACTGTGGATCCAAGCAAACCAAAACTGTGAACAATTTCAATCTCTTCACCATCCATCATGATGCTGCCAATCGGCCCAGTGGTATTTGTTTTCTTGATATTGAGCCTCAATCCATACTGAAGACTGTGGTCCCTGACCTTCCACAGCAAGTGCTTCAGGTCCTCTCAGTTTCAGCAAGCAGGGTTGTGTCATCTGCATGATGCAGATTGTTGATAGATCTTCCACCAATCCTGATGCCACATTTCTCCTAATAGAGCCCAACCTCCCGGATAACCTGTTCTGCATAACGGTTGAAAAGGTATGGAGACAGGATACTGCTCTGGTGTACGCCCTTCCCAATTTTGAACCATGCAGTGTTTCCTTGCTCTCTTCTGATGACTGCCTCCTGGTCCAAGTATAGGTTTCGCATTAGCACAATTCCAAATTATAGAAATTCAAATTATGGAATTACAAATTATAGAAATCAAAAGATTAAGGTTTTCCCAAGGACAAAACCCTGCAAGGCCAGAAGAGGTAGGATGGAAGAATTAATGGAAATGAGAATTATAGGGAAGCATAGGTAAAATATGATTATACTGTGAATATTGTAATTAATGTTCTTTTTAATTGTGATTTTAACAAAAATTTATAGAAAAATCAGATTTTCAGGTAAACAATGTTTCAAAACAAAGTGTTTAACTGGTTGAATGAAAAATCAATTTGCTTTGTAAATGTTCCCTCAAAACACTATTAAAAGTTGATAGTTTTTAAAATATAATGAAATAATGAAAGAAATAGAAATACCCTGTGTTAAATTTCAATACTTATGTTTCCCAGGCCAATTCAATAATTTCCAAATATTTATCATTCTCCTTCTCAGTTACTGAGCTTTAAAAAGCACTAGAAAATGTTTTTTATTTTTTCTTGTATTTATTTTTAAACATTTTTATTTTTTTTCTCTGAAATCATGAATTTGTAATATAATCGAAGAAAACCCCCAGCAACTCCCTTCAGCTGACATCCCCTTTGACATTATCTATAATTCTTCCTTGTTCTTTCTGATCCAAGGAAATAAAAATTATGTTTTAAAACTGTCTTGACATGATGTTTCTAAATACTGGACATTGAAAACTAAGCTAATAATCACATTTTAGGAAACATCTGACTTAGAAATCAAGTAGTACATGTGGCCAAAGAATACAAGAGAGAGGGTTCATCTAAAATCATAGGTCATCATTCCCCTTCTACCTCTAGTCTGTTAAAAATGCTTAACAAATGGGCTTCTTACATTCAAGGTAACTCCACAATGAAGGGGACCCCTAAAAATCCAACTATTCCAGCCACCTCCCACCTCTCTATTAACAGTTTGTAACAAACAGCTGACTCATTTAGGCAAAGTTCTACAAGGAAGGGGACTTTTAGAAAATCTAATAGCAACTTTTTCTCTCTCTCTTAACAACTGTCCACATTTGGGCTGCATTCAGGAAAGGCCTGTTAATTCACCAATCCACCTACATTTGGGCGTTCTCCTTGGGAAATTCACCAGGTGTGTCCCTGCTTTGATGATATTGTCATTAGTTTTCAGATGCCAACAAGGACGGAAGATGCTGAAAGATAAGCATTTGCCAAACTGGAAGACAATATAGTAACATTTTAATTCTCAGAATCATTTAGGAAGTCCTAAAGAGGGAATTAGTAGAATTATAGAGGATGGGGGTGAGGAAAGGAATAATGGTGATCTCATGTGTGCTAGATTATAGCTGGCCTCCATAGGGTTTGCAATAGTGGTGGATTTTTCAGATATAGACATACATATTAAGGAACCCTCATAGCACAGTGGTTGAACACTCATCTTCTAACCTCTTGATGGGTTATAAAAAAAAAAGTCATTGAACAGCTTCAAAATGATTCGAATGAGAGAAAGGGCAGTATACACATTACATAACAACCTAACTCTTATGCATGGATTTTGACCCTATCAGGAGAAAGGCAGTGGTGCTCCACTTAAATCAATGGTCTTGCCATCTGGGGTTATGACCAGAGCAACTTTCCACTAAACTAAGTGACCCAGCAGTGGCTTTTATTTGTACCTAGCTATTCAAAGTGAATCATGGTTGCTGTGATGCTAAACAGTGTGACACTGAAGTGCCAAATGCAATAACGGTCACCCATGGTGGAGCATGCCTGGTGGAGCTTCCCGATTAAAACAAACATAGAAGCAGGAGTGGCATCCACTTCCGAAATGGCTTACCTCAGGAACCCTATGATCAGTGCTCAGGTCTTTCGTTCAAAGGGTCGCTATGAGTCGTCTATGACTTGACAGCACTTAATAACAAGGACAGTATTCAAAGTGAAAGGAAGATCTGATGGCCTACTGGTAAGAAGGTGCACTGCAATCACAAAGGCATGCAGTTCAAATCTACCAGCTGCTCCCAAGGAGAAGAATGGGCAATCTCCTCTGTTGAAACTAACTGTATCTGAAAACTGGAGGGTCAACTATAGGTCGGTTCCAATTCGACAGCACACAACAACATTGAAGGTGAAAGGAATCCTGGTGGCTCAAACAGTTTAACATGTCACTGTCAACCAAAAACTTGGTGCCTTGAATCACCTAACCAGTGATTTTGTGGGAGAAAGGCTTGACAATCTGCGCCCATAAAGACTACAGCCAAGAAAACTGTATCGGCAGTTCTGCTACGTCGTCATGTAGGATCACTGTGTATTACAATTGACTAGACCTCATGCTGAGGAAACTTGCAAGAGAACAGGGTGGCATTGGTTCATGTCATCACGTTTGTTTTGGGTACGTCAACTTAAAATTCTGGCTTTCTCACTCCTAGGCATGCCCTTTACAGTAAAGTTGAGAAAAGGCACAGTATTGAATATATATCTTCTTGTCCCAATAAAAGGTGGGGGCAACAGGGAAGAACTTCCTGGAAAGGGAGGACAGAACTGAGAAGAGTGGCTCTGCAGATACGAATATTCTGGCATTGAAATGGGTGTGCCGGGGCTCACACTGTCTTCTTTTATAGGTCTAATCTACTTTGGAATGACTCCTCATGATGAGATTTAAAAAGAAGATTTATGTGAGGAGTTTATTTGAGGTCCAGGGATAAAAACCCCAGTATTTTAGAGGCAGCCAACTGTATTTTCAAAGCTTAGGAACTTCCGTGGAGTTTTACTACCTCTATCAGCAATCATTTGGGGACATCAAGCTGATATTGGTGTTAGGGTTTTTTTGTTTGTTTTTTTTAATAAAGAGGATTGAATTAAAAATCCCCACCCCTATTTATTAAAAATCCTCACAATTTCCTGTTCAACCTTTTTATTTTCAATAAGTGGAAGATTCTGACTAGATGTTGACAGAAAATCCAGGAGAAGAAGCTGCAATGAGATCATAATCTCAGTCTAGCCCCAATTGTTCTGGTGTTTCCTCCTGTAAATATTTATAGCTGTGAAAACCATGCATAGCCACTATGAGTTGAAATTGATTCTACAGTAGTGGGTATGTTTGGAGACATTTAGAAATAATTTCTACTTACAAAATAATTGTTATATCGGACACACTTAGTTTTAAGATTAGGCTATAATTCATATTTGGCTATACATTTTATATGACATATCATGTGCTCCAAATTTAAATACAATATAATAAATAAATAGACATGTTTTCTTATTTATCTGGCTTTTCAATCTTCTGTGAAATATAAACAAACACTGAGTACTTCATTTATCAATCAACAAAAACACATCTAGCTAAGTAAAGTAGTATAAAGAATTAAAGTAATATCAGCATTAGGATAATTTTAGAGATAGGAAGGTGAGGGATAAAAGCCAGCAGTTGGAGGCTGAGTTTCTAGAAAGAGATTTGAATTAAGCATGACAATTCATTTTTTAAAAATAATTTTTTATCTGTTGGGAGTATTGGAATATTTTCTCTTTTAAGTCTTGACTATCATTGTGTACAAGAACCAGTCATATGAGAGAAGAAATAAGCCTACTCCCCACCCTGACACCATTCTATGTCAGCTGAGAGTGTATCTTTGGACTTTTAAAAGTTGTAGTCAAAGAATAGTAGCTTGAGTTAAGCTCTGAAAACTTAAAGAATATGGAAGTTAAAATGATCTTTATTTATTGTTTCTGTCATTCAAATTAGAGAGGATATAAGACTAGGGAATAGAGGTATTCCCCCCCCCAACGTTGTTGACCAGAAATATGTAATATATACATTATATAGTATACCAGAAGCCCTGTTGGCCTAGTGACAAGAAGCTATGCTGCAATCCCAAAGACATGTGGTTTCAATCTCCATGGGAGACAGATGGGCAATGTATGTGTGTGTCACTCTCATACACCTACACACTGACTGCCTTGTGAATGGCATGTTCTGGTCGTGGCTCCCAAGAACAGATCGTCAAGTGTGTAGAGCTACTACTTTCAAGGAATGCTGATCCAAAAGTTGCTTGTAGGTAAGAACTTTGCTGTTTGCTCTGTAATGTTGAAGATACTTTATTAGCCAGTTAAAGTTTTTCTAGCATGGCACATTTCTTTCTTTATAAAAAAAAAAAACAAACACAACACAACAGAACAAAACATGAACCAAGTTTATTTACTTGGCCAAATCATTGATGACTCAAAATAGCCCACAAGGCTTTGGCCCAATTTCTGTGATTTTCAACTAAAGGGCATATCATGAAGATTGGTTCTTACCATTTTTAGAGGAAATTGGGAATGAAAGGAAAAGGACAACAATCTTAATTTTTACAGAAATGGCATAAATTTTCCAGTAAGAGAGGGCAGCTTTAGTCTGTCCTGCACTACCAGGGTGCAGCACAGCTAGGCCCCCTGACGGTGTTTTAAGGCTCATATCCAGCAGGGAAGGATTCCAGGTCCTGCGCAAGATTTCATGATGCCCCTTAGGATGCTGTGCGATTTAAATATTTTTGGACTTCACTTGGTCACAAGTGACAGAAACCACAGATAGGAAATTTGCAGATGGGGGTGGGGGGAGCAGGGATTAAGACCCTGTACTAACTGATCTTGCTCTTTCATTGTTTTCTAGTTGATATTCTTTCATTCTCTTCAGTTTCTCTTCTGCAGAGAGCTGGCAGTTTGAAATCATGTGTAAATTAATTTTTCAGGTCTAAATCACACCTTAAAAGTGTGGAAGCAGGAGTAGCATTGGCTGCCTAAACAGCATGCCTCTGTAAACTCTATGAACTTTGAGAAACAATGATAGTTATAGAAAGACGATAGCTCTTTTGTTCATAGGGTCACTATAAACAGCAATAAACAATAACACAACAACGGATCATACCTTTTGTTCCTCTTGGTTCTTGCTACTGACAATACTTAGTGTAGTGCACACTGTATAGCAGATAACTGAATGTAATCCTACTGTTGTTTGGTGAAACTGCATCATCTCTGACTTGCAGCACCCAGTGTACAATAGATTGATGAAACACTGCCCGGTTCTGCCTTGCACTCACTGTCTCTGCTGTGCTTGCTTAGACCCATTATTGTAGTCATTGTTACAATCCATCTCTTTGAGAGTATTCCTCTTTTTCACTGACCTTCTGACAGGAGAAGAATTGATGCCTTTGTGTTGGGTTGCCAGAGAAGAGTATTGATCATACTAGACTACCAAAAGTACAAACGTGTCTGTCCTGAAGAAGGTAAAATCAAGCCACACTCCTTGGAGGCAAGGATTTTGAGACTCCTTACATATTTGGGGCATGTTGTAGCCAGTGGGAGCAGTCTTTGGAGAAGGCTATTATACTTGGAAGGATGTAATGAGGATAAATGTGTTAGAGACGCAGCTTAGGATAGAGCAGGGTTCAGAGCTAGTGTGCATGGATTCACTATGAAGTATAGTCAACTCGATGGCACATTAACAACCACCACCAGGAAAGAATGATGTTCCTTTCTTTCTCTCTTTCTTTCTTTCCC
>NW_006399807.1:13153195-13154386 GCF_000299155.1 Elephantulus edwardii | reverse complement strand
TTGGCGCAGGATAGAGCAGGGTTTAGGGCTGTTGTGCATAGGGTCGCTATGAGTCGCAAACGACTCGACGGCACATAACAACAACAACAACATTTATAATAAAGATATAATGTAAAAATAAGGGATTTTAAAATAATTTAAAGCTGAAAAAAACCCAAACAAACCCACAACACCAAAATATATGTCTCGATTTTGTGAAAGTCCCTTTCCTTGTAGAGCTTTTCCTGAGAGGCGCCAGCCTGCTTGACAACAGTTGTTCACAGAAAGGTTGGGGAAATCTTTGAGCTTAGGAAAAACCCCCTTCATTGTAAAATTGCCTTGAATTTAAGGAGCCAGTTTGTTAATTGTTAACAGAGTAGAGGCAGAATGAAAGGGGAGACCTATGGGTTTTAGACAAGCCTTCCCTTGTTATCATTGGCTTCCTATGCTGCTTGTTTTTCAAGTGAGATGTTTCCTGAGGTGCTATTATTAACTTTGTTCTCAGTGTCCAACTTTGTTTAAAATTTTTTTTATTAATTTAAATGAAAGTTTACAGACTTAGGGTTTTCAGTCATTCATCGTTGCACTTTTCTCCCTGCTCACCCCTCTCCCCCAATTCACTCTTCTCCTTGAAAAGAAAAATGCAAACTCTTTCATTGTTATGCAATCCCTCCCCTAAAGTCCACACCACTGTGCAGCCTTCATTCTGGACTTCTGTAATGACACATATGTCCCTTATAAACAGTTCTCTCCCTCATCTGTTTCAATGCAATATACATCATTCCTCCCCTCCTTTTCTGTCTTCCCTCAACCCTGATGACAGTCCCATTTTACAACAGTGGCCCTATACAATATTTGTCCTTTTGTGACTGAGATATTTCACTCAGCATAATGTCCTCCAGGGTCATACATTTTGCATAATATTTCATGAGTTCCTTATTTTTCAATAATGCATAGTATTTCATTGTGTGAATATACCACAGCTTCTGTATCCATTCATTTGTTGATGGGCACTTAAGTTGTTTCCAGCTCTTTGCTATTACAAACAAAGCAGCAATAAACATGAGCGTGCATATATCTACTTGGGTGGCAGTTATGGTTTCTTTAGGGTAAATTCCATGTAGTGGAATTGCTGGGTCAAATGGTGTTCTATTTGTAACTTTTTTAAAAATTTTAATTTAGTTTGTTTATTTTTCATTTCAATGAACATCT
>NW_006399807.1:13148917-13153095 GCF_000299155.1 Elephantulus edwardii | reverse complement strand
GCTTCTTCTCTGGTCTTGTTTATGCATGCGGCATAACTGAAAGTACTATGGCTTGGATCAGGTATACCTTTCTCTTTAACATACCTTGTTTTTTAGTTCTTTATAGAGGTCATTTGCAGTTGCTTTGCTGCATGCAGTATGTCCTTGGGTTTCTTGACTGCTGCCTGAATTGGCTGTCAGTCTAAGTTAAATCATTGACAACTTCATTCTTTGCTCCATTTATCATGATATTACCTATTGGTTCAGTTGTAAAGATTTTTGTTTTCTTTATATTGAGCTAGAATCCATGCTAAAAGCCGTATTCAGTCTTATTAGTAAGTGGTCAGATCTTTGTTATCCTCAAATAAGAGTGTGGTTATCTCCACGTCGCAGATTGTTAATGAATCTCCTCTAATGCTGATGCTTCAGTCTTGTTCATGTAGTGCAGCTTGTTGAATTATTTGCTCAGTATCCAGACTGATCAGTTATGGTGAAAAGATACAATCTTGATGGACACCTTTGCTGATTTAAACCATGCACTGTTTAATTATTCTGTGTCCGGGTTCACCACAGCACAATTAAGTGTCAGAGAATTTCAGTTCTTTGCATTTTTTCAGAAATGTGTTGTTATTAACCATATGGTTGAATGCTTCTACATGGTCAATAAAACATAGATAAACATCTTCCTGATTTTCTACCTTTAACCAAAATCCATCTGATGCCAGTAATGATAACTCTTTTTCAGATCCTTTTCCAAACCCAGCTCGAGTTTCTGGTAGTACCCTGTTGATGTATGGCTCCAGTCATTTTAAGGTTAGTTCAGCTAGAATTTATTGGTGTTAATGTATTAGTACACATTTTTATTGATGATATTATTTGATCATTTGAACATCGTTTTGAATCATCTTTCTTTGGATTGGGCATAGATATATAGATCTCTGGTAGATAGTTGACCAATTATCAGTCATCCAAATTTTTTAGCCTAGCCAAGTGAGCACATCCAGTGGCATCTCTTTGTCGGAGCATCTCCATTGAGAGTCCATAAATTCTGGAGCTTTTATTTTTACCAGTTCCTTCAGTTCAGCAGTTCTTCAGTACCATTGGTTCCTTATCATATGCTACCTCTTGAAATAGAGCATTTTGTTACCATGACTGAATGTTCCTTCTGTCTTAGTTTGATGCTTCCTTAGCCAACCAATGTTTTATCTATAAAACCCTCTTGTGTTGCAATACAAGATTGGCTTTTCCCCCCATCAATTCTTTCAATTTTAGTAATGCAAGTACATTTTTTCCCTTTCCATTTTCTAACTACAGGTCTTTGCACATTTCATTATAATATTTACTTTCTTTTTTAGTTTCTGTACAGGTCTGGTTTTTTATTTCTTCTGTTCACCTTTGTTTCTATGCACTGCAGGGCAAATTTCAAAGTCCCTGCTGACATCTATTTGGCCTTTCCTGCTTTCAGTGACACTTTTTTCTTTCTTGACACATGATATCTGATGGCATCTCCCAGGTCATCTTGCCTTCACTCATTGGTGTTCATCGCATTGAATCTGCTCTTTAGATGGTCTGTAATTCAGCTGCACTATAAATGAAGGTAATATTTTAACTTTCATGAACTTGTTTTGAGTTTTCTTCAGCTTGAACGTAAATAGTAGCAATTAATGGTCTTTGCTACATCAATCCCTGCCCCTGTTCTCAATGTTCATAAATTGAGATTCTCCACAGGTAGAGTTGATTTGGCTCCTGTGTATTCCTTCAGGCAAGATCCACCTATATGGTCATGGATTATTATGTCAAAAGGTAGCTGCTGTCAATATGAGATGGTCATTTAAGATTCTGTAAAGCAATCTCTGGTGTCATTCCCATCACTATCATTTTATTTAGAACATGTTTGTGAGGTTTTTTCCCTCTTTGTTTCCAATTAGACAATTTAGTTTTATATATACATTTGTGTGTGTGTGTGTGTGTGTGTGTTGTTGTGTGCCAGGAAGTAGACTACAACTCATATGGATAACACACCAGAACCTTGCCCTTTCCTATGCCTCATAATCTCTGACATAGTCCAGCTCATTTTGCAGTTTGTCAGTCCATCTTTTTGAGGGACTTCATGTCTTTCTGTCAACCTCTATCTTTCCTAGCATGATACCTTTTTCTTTTCTTTCGTGTATTTATTGATTTTATTTATTTATTTCTTAAGAAACACCTTTTCTAAGGACTGGCCCCTCCTCACATGCCCAGAGTATATGAGATGGAGTGTCACTATCTTTGCCTCCAAAGGTTACCCTCATTGCAAATCAAAGATTTGTTTGTTCTCTTGACAGTCTAAGAATTATTCAGTATTCTCCATCAGTACTACACAATTAAAAGGCATAGATTCTTCTCTCACCCTTAGTCATTGTCCAACTTTCAAATGCATAGCGAGTGATTGAAAACATGATGGCTTGTGTCAGACACACCTTAATCTTTAAACTGACTTCCTTGCTCTTAAGCATATTGAAGAAGTCGTTGGCAGCAGATATTTCCAGTGCATCATGTCTTCTGTTTTCTTGACTGCTTCCACTATGTGTGTTGAACATCTATCCAAATTAAATGAAGTTGTTGATAAGGTCAGTCTTTTCTCTATATGTCATACACACGCACACATACATAAGTATTTTGTTTAATGGCATTAGCTGCCGTCCTCACAATGTAACAGCATTTATCTGACTGACTTCTTCACTGGTTTCTCTGTTCCCAGTCATCCATCCTTCCTTCCTGATTTCTGAAATTTGTTTTTGTGGAAATGCTGCTCTTTTGGTCTTGTATGGTTGATTGTTTTGAAGAGTGCATTCCCCACAGGTATTTTGTTCTCGGACTTCACACGTATATTATGTGCCTGAAAGTTCATCTCCAGATTTCAAGATTCATCCAGGGATATTCAGTTTTGGTAATAATCCTTCCCCTACTCTCTTCAAAGAAGCTCAGATGGACCTTGAGCAAAGAAGAGACTGCTAGAAAGATACTTATCTGTGTTTTATTGACTACGCAAGGGCATTTGATTTGTGAGACATAACTGATAGTGGATAATGTTATAAAGACTGGGAAGTTTAGAGCACTTAATTGTGCTCATGTGACACCTGTACGTGGGTGAAGAGATGGGCATTTTTTTGAAGAGACTAAAGGGATACTGCTTTAAAGGGATGCTGTTTAAAACTGGAGAGAAAACGTATAAAGTTTTTTAATCCTTTCATCTTTCTTTTCCAATCTGTGTGTTGAACAAATTAACTGAGAAGTTGGATTATATGAGGAATACAGTATCATGGATGGAAGAATACGTGTTAAGAACACAAACGTAGTTGAAATGGTATTGAAGTTAAACACGGAGAGGATTAGCTGTACTGGAAGTGTCACTTCAGTTTATTTCATTCATGTTTTTAATCATTTATAAAGCAGAAGCAGAAACAGAGTTTGTCATTTTACTGTTTCAGCTCTCGTGAAGTTTGTTATTGAGCTCTGGTGGCTTACTGGTAAGGAGTTGGGCTGCCAACCTAAAAGCTCACAGTTTGAATCCACCAGCTTTTTATGACTTCTTCCTCTCAACATGGTCACATCTACACTTACAATATGAAACTGCCAAAGGCACATTGGAACCATGATGAAAAGCCAGATAGTTGATGGTGGCAATGTGCAAAGATGGAAAAAACCAGGGTCTTTGCAGGATCTTTGAAATGTTTAATTAACTAACCTTGAAGCTGTTGAACTTTTTGTTACATTAGTATCTTTACATAATTAAGTCAGTGTGAATTGAGAGTGTCTGTTACTTACAACTTAAATCTTCCTTTGTGTAGAAAACTTTGGGAACACTGGGTCAACTTTCATATTTAATGTTTACATACCACATTTGACCCTTGAAGAACATGAATTGAGCAAACCCATTTCGATTTGGAGGCATTCCCCTCCCCCCTGTTTATATTGTAGTAATCTGAAAGATTGTGTCTGCTTCAAGTGCTATACAATGCTAAGCATCTCTGCACAGGTAGTTTGTCTTTTAAGAATATTATCCTGAAGGAGCTCTGGTGGCCTAGTGGCAAGAGCTGTTCTGCAATCCTGAAAGCACACAGTAGATCATAACAAACTGTGGCTGACTCTGAGAGAATGTATTCCCAGAACACTTGATTGTGCTAATGAGAAACCTATACTTGGACCAGGAGGCAGTC
>NW_006399807.1:13145691-13146227 GCF_000299155.1 Elephantulus edwardii | reverse complement strand
CCAATGGGATTTACAGCCTCCGAAAACCCACTGGAGGGATAGCTCTGAATCAGTTCTGACTCCATGGTGATGAATTTGAGTTTTTAGGGGTGGCACAAGAGGTGTGAGATAAGTTTCTAACCTGACAGTTGATGGTTTAAAGTAACATGTTAATCTACTTTTGTAAAAAATTAAGTTAAGCAGAATCTATGGAGCAGTCCTCTCTTTGATACATGACATTGCCATGAATACAAATCAACTCATTAGCAATGCTTTGTAGTTGATTTGTTGTTTCTACATAAGCATACCTGAATTTGTGTGTACATTTTCTTCAGTTGCTTATGGACACATGACTCTGTAAAATGTTTTCTTCTTCTTAATAAATTGACCCACTATAATAACTTGAAATATTGAATAATGAAGGATCTATCAGAAATCTAAAAATCTCACATTCCAGAGAGAGCCACTGTTAGCATTTTAGGGGATTTCTTTCAGTTTTTATTCTTTATGAACCCATACTTTTAAATTTTGAATTTAAATTTATGTCCAATAATTAT
>NW_006399807.1:13141503-13142581 GCF_000299155.1 Elephantulus edwardii | reverse complement strand
TCCCATATTGTCAGTGATTTTGAGCATTTCTTCGTATGTCTGTTGGCCTCCAAATGTCCTCCTTTGTGATATGTCTTTCCATGTCTTATGGCCATTTTGTAATTGGATTATCAATCTTTTTCTTCCAGAGGCCCTGTAGGATTGTGTAAACTTTCTTTATGAGACTCTTGTCTGACATGGTATTGCCAAATGTATTTTCCCAGTCAGTAGGTTTTCTTTCCACCCTGTTGGAAAAAGTTTTTGATGAACACAAAAATTTAATCTTTAGAAGGTCCCGTTTATCAATTTTATCCTCTTTACAGTGTGTATTTCTGGCTGTAATTGGTGTTGATTTATAGTGTAGACTAGGCCTTCTAAGCTTGGTCACAGTTTGTCTCTTAAGAGCTTCATAGTTTGGGGCTTTATCCTGAGGTCTCTAAACCACCGTGGGTTGATTTTTGTGTTCAGTGTTTCAGCTTCCTGTAGGTAGCAGTCCAGTTTAGTCAGCACCATTTGTTGAAGAAGTTATCATTTCTGCATTTGATAGTTTTTATTTCATTGTTGAAAATCATAAAAAAATAAAAAAAGGAAAAAAAAAGAAAGTCAGTTGACTGTAGATAGATGGGTCCATTTCTGGGTTCTCAATTCTGTTCCATTGGTCTATGTGCCTGACATTGTACCAATGTTTCTCATGAATATAGGTGCAAAAATCCTTAGCAAAATCCTAGCAAATAGAATTCAAAAGCCTATAGAAAATCCCCAATTCATCATGATCAAGTGGGATTCATTAGAGGTATGCAAGGATGGTTCAACATAAGAAAATCAATCAGTTTAACTCACCATATTAACAAAACAAATAACAAGAATTATGTGATCCTAGCAATTGATGCAGAAAATGCATTTGATAAAATCCAATACCTATTCCTGAGTAAGACATGCAGCAAAATTAGAATAGAATATAATTTCCTTAACATAGTTAAAAGTAGACATGCAAATATATATGTGTTTTTGTTTGGTGCTGTCAAGTCGTAGATGACTCATAGTGACCCTATGAATGAAAGGCCTGAGCACTGTTCATAGAGTTACCAGAGGCAAGCCA
>NW_006399807.1:13136903-13140213 GCF_000299155.1 Elephantulus edwardii | reverse complement strand
TATGAAGGAGAGTCCTCGACGCTTGGGTGCCTTTCATCCTCTCTCCAGGTTCATAAGGTTTCCAGAGGCAAGCTATTATGGAAGTGGATACCACTCACTCCTCCTTCCACCGATAGTTTAGTATTACCAGGAAATGTTTTGGAAGCTACTGGTGAATTCCTGTTTGCCCAGTTTGGTCATATCCTATTGTTCACAGTAAAGTGGCTCTTTAAAAAGAGAAACCAACTTTTCTGGGTTGGTATCACATCAGTGACACAGTGCAGAACGAGGAAGGGTTGCTGAAGGATTCAAACACCTGTAAAGCTTTTCCAGAACACGGTAAGTACAGAAGTCCTTTTCAGTTCATATCCTGGGACACTGAACATAGATTGCAATATGAAGAGGCATGCAAAAGGGATTCCAATAAAAATTCTTTTGCACACTGTTATTGGATTAACTAGTAAAAATTCCAATTTCTCTCTTTAACCTGAATGATGAAAACTCAGAAATTTTGTATTTATTCAAACAGGTTTCTTTGATGAAAAAGACTATGACCTTGGAGTTCTTGAAAAATGTTACCATGCAGCCATCAACCATGGTGTATAATGATATAAAAACAAACCATGTAACATTTCATTCCATAATTCATTTGGAACTTTTTCCTTTGCAGAAAAGCATATTTCTTTGACTTTCTTGAGAGAAAGAACGTTTGAAATTATGAAGGCAGCTAAGGTTCTACCTGTTTTTGCTTTTGGTAAGTTAACATCCTTAGTTAGCCTTGGCACTTCTGAAGATTGGTCAGATAACACTTTAGATGAGATACCGTCCTATAAGCTTAGTAGCAATTCTGGTCTTTACACGTGCTGTGTTATGTCTTGGGCTCGTGATTATTTCTCTGGTTTCACAGATTCTAAATGCTTGATAATTGGCCAAATGGCTGTCAGTTTGAACCCATCTAGAGGTGGCATGGAAGACAAGTCTGATAATATGCTTCAAAAAAGGCACAGCCATTTAAAATTCTGTGAGGCAGTTACTCTGCACACATTGGATTCCCATGAGTATGAATTGAGTCTACAGATACTCATGGGGCAGATTTATTTTACTTATCAGTGTTTCACCTTCACGAGGTTTGAAGAATTGACTTTAAATGATCCATATTCTAAGGCATCCTGAAGACTCAGGTGATGGCCACATGCAGTGTACAGACAGCATTCGGGAGCCTGCAGGACATGCACCAAAAAGCTTAGTTATTCTGATTATCACTCTACTGTAGACTGAGTAGACTGAGTGACGGTGGAGAGTTCACCAAGGCCAATCACAGATCCTAATACATTTTTGGCTTCTGAGGTGTATAAAACATACAGAATTTAAGACAAATAAAGGGCTCAAATAATATTGCTAAATGTGGCAGGACTAACGTCTTCCATTCCTTCCCGACTTTCCCTGTAGTGTTCCTTCTGATCGAGGGCGGTGCAGCCTGGTCTTACAGCACTTCTCCACATCCCATGAATTACAGCGATGCAAGTGCCTATTGTCAGAGACAGTACACACACCTAGTAGCAATCCAAAACAAAGAAGAGAATAACTATTTGAACTCCCTGTTAAACTATTCATCAAGTTACTACTGGATTGGAATCAGAAAGGTCAATGGTGTGTGGACTTGGGAAGGGACCAATAAGCCTCTGACAGAAGAAGCTAAGAACTGGGCCCCAGGAGAACCAAACAATAAGAGAAATGATGAAGACTGTGTGGAGATCTACATCAAGAGAGAGAAGGACACCGGCAAGTGGAATGATGAGAGTTGCAGCAAACCCAAGTTTGCCTTGTGCTACACAGGTAGGATGTTTGGGGCAGCAGAGGGAGATACTTTCATTGCGAGAATATCCTGATGATTGGTTTACTTTATGTAAAAACCAGTTTGTTTTGTGTCAATTTTAGGTTTTAAAACATACACTGTGATTTTAAAAAGTTCTGTTTAATAAGTTTCTCCCTTTGCTTCATTGTGTAAAAGTAGTGGGGTGCGGGGAGATGGTGAGGGAGGGGTGGGGGAGGGAGGGAGAGAATTTATCTATTAACTCATCTGTCTGCTAATAAAAAAGCTGGTGCTTGGAGTTCTTTCGGAGTATCTCTGAAGAAAGATCTGGCGCCCCCCCCTGCTGAAAAAGTCAGCCCTTGAAAATCCCATAGAGCGTATTTCTGCTCTGAGCACTTGGCGACAGCCCTTGGTGGACATAAAGTGCCTTTTATATAGAGAATGTGTTTTAGGAATTGTTCATCTATAGTAGGGGCTGTTCTCAGATCCTGTCAGGAGGTGAGTATTCTGTGGTTGGCATTAGCTGCAGCTATACCTGTAGTGCCGCTCCTTAACATTTATGTTGGAAAAAACACGATCTTAAAAGTCCCAGTTAGCATTTTTGTTCAGTGTCTCAGCTAAAATCACTGGGATTGTGTATCACTCATTGTCCATGGTAGATAAAAATTTAAGTAAACCTGTGGTTGGGGCAGTAATTATTCTCTTAGTTATCAGCTCTGTTTCCCACAGCTGCCTGTACGAATGCATCCTGCAGTGGTCATGGGGAATGTGTGGAGACCATCAATAACTATGCTTGCAAATGTGAACCCGGCTTCGGTGGTCTCACCTGTGAGCAAGGTAAGTCTGGACCACATCTCTCCTTTCACTTGGGATGGTGACCCCATCTCATGTCCTAACTGACTTGGCATTGTTTTTCTTTCCCTTGGTCTTTTCCCATTGGTTAAATGGTAGTGAAGAGCTGAGGTCATAGAGCTGGAATCCTTGAGTGCAAATCTTATGTTTGCTGCTTACTAGCAATGGGACCTTGAAAAGTTGCTAACTCCCTGGTTCTTAGAATTCTCATTTGTACACTAGAGATGATGCTAGTACCAGCTTCACAGGCTTGCACCCAGGACAATGTGAACCTAATCTATCTGTAGTGCTTGGCACACAGCACACTTTCAGTACACTGAGAAATTAAGAGTTCCCTGTGCACGTTCATCTTGTCCAGTGCAGGGAAGGACAGAAGTGATTGAGTTTCCTTTTTCAGTTGTGGCCTGTGAACCACAGAGGGACCCTGAACATGGGAGCCTGTCTTGTATCCATCCTTTGGGGAACTTCAGCTACAGTTCTTCCTGCTCTGTCACCTGTGATGAGGGTTACCTGCCCAGCAACACGGGGGCCACTTGGTGCACCTCCTCTGGGGAGTGGAGTGCCCGCACCCCGGCCTGCAATGGTGAGTGTCTTTTGAATAAACATTCTCTACCTCATCCTGGTTTCCTCAATTATCTATCCTAGTTCTTATCCAAAATCTAGAGT
>NW_006399807.1:13108725-13135893 GCF_000299155.1 Elephantulus edwardii | reverse complement strand
TTACACTCTGTTGGAAAAAGTTGTTCATGCACACAGGGATTTAATCTTCAGAAAGTCCCATTCATCAATTTTATCCTCTCCTGGTTGTTTCTTTCTGGCTACACTTGTCAGACTTTTTATACCATGGGCTAGTCCTTCTAAACTTGGTCCTACTTTGTCCCTTATGATCTTTATGGTTTTGGACTTTACTCCCAGGTCTGATTCACCTTGAGCTGATTTTTGTGTAGGGTGAGAGATGTGCATCCTGCTTCAGTTTTTTTCAAGTAGTTGTCCATCCAGTTTTGCCAATGCCATAAGTCCTTTTAATGGCTGCTTTATAATTAAATTTGTTCTTTCATCCAATCTATATGCCAATTCAGCGCCTACTGTGTTTGAAAGGATTGAGTTTTTAATGAGTGTTCCTGAAGCTCTGGTAATTTTTAAAGAAATGGTGCCACTGTTGTAGAATGGGTCTGACATCAGGGTGGGGGTATGACAGAAAAAAACTGGATAAATTATGTATATTGTATTGAAACAGATGAGGGAAAAAACAGATTAGAAGTGATATATGATTGAGTATTATGGTTAGCACAGGAATCCAGAATTAAGGTTGCATAGAGAAGTGTACTCGGGGTGGGGAGTCGGGGGAAGGGACATGGGAATTGTAATTTTTTTTCTCTCTTTGGAGGGGGAAGTGAGCTGGTGGGGAGGGGTGGGCAGGGAGAAAATTGTGGCAATGAATGAATGGAAATCCAAAACCTCTGTAAAAAAAAAAAAGAAATGCATAACAAAGAAGAATTATATTTCAGAAAACATTGTGACCTTCTCATTATATTTCTTTCATGCAGTGAATGAGCTTAAATATATGCTAGTCAAACAGTCTCACCATCACTTCTACCCCTCACTTTTAATTTTTCTAAGCCAGAGGAAAATAGATACAAACAAGAAATCTGTCATGTGGTCCAGCTGATCTAAACAAACATTTCTGTTCATCAGCAAAAGTGTGATTTTTATTAAAGCAAGTCCTAAATCTTGGCCTCAAATCTCCTACTTTTATTGTCTTTATATAAATGGGAAGAAGATCAGAATTGTTCATCATGGTCAAAGTTAAAATGAATCATAGAAGGTGCAAATAGAAGTTACAATTTTTTTAAAAAAGGCTTACTATAGATTGGTTTACCCAAGAACTTCTGCGGTCATCATGTATTCAGCCTTTACAGGGACTTTCCTTCCTTAGTTCACTGTTCACTTCAGTCGCTGTAAATGTAAATGTAATTCTTTCATAAATTCTATGATGCTCTTTCAAATCCACAGTGGTGGAGTGTGGTGCTTTGACAAGTCCTGCGAAAGGAACTGTGGAGTGTTTCCCAAAGGCTAGCAGCTTTCTATGGAACACGACCTGTGCATTCAACTGTGAAGAAGGCTTTGAACTACAGGGCTCCTCGAGTCTCCAGTGTACCTCATCTGGGAATTGGGACAATGAAATGCCAACTTGTAAAGGTAGGTACAGAAGTTTTCATCGCAATAATTATGATAAAACGCCAGCCACTAGTCCACCAGACATGCTAATCTAGCTAGTACATTGTGTTCCAGCTGTGACCTGTGGTGCCATCAGCCAGCTACGGAATGGCTCTGTGGTCTGTAACGACTCCCCTGCTGGACAGTTGGCCTTCCGGTCCTCCTGCAGTTTCGCCTGTGACCATGGCTTTAGGTTGCAGGGACCAGCTCAAGTTGAATGCACCTCACAAGGGCAGTGGACACACCAAACCCCAACTTGCAAAGGTGAGCCTAAGCTTTTTTCTCCTTTACAATTTTTAAAGAGCCTGGAAAAATGAATCCAGGTGCCTCTTAAATAGAGAAATTAGATTAGATGGGTAATGTTTATCTTGAATTTTCCAAGTTCGTAAAAAGAAAGACAATGCTTGGCCAAAGAGAAGACTGCATATAGTAAGAAAACTGGTATTTTATTGGCCTGTCCATGGTGCTGTGCTAATCTAACTCTGTAGACATTGGCACAGAGGAAAAAAATTTATAGCTGTGAGAATCTGATTTGAAGCTTGAACTAGTGCCGTAACTTGCTTCTAAAATCAATCAAAACAAATAATAACGACTGCTTCAGGTATGGCCAGACATGCTTAGTACATATTTAAACATGAAAATTTCATGCACTGTCAAATAAGAGCAAAAATATTGAAAATAAACAAATTCATGATAAGCCATGGAACTCTTTGTAGCCAGAGTATAGCACAGAATGCGTTTCGCTGTCACAGAATCACACCACCATACCTGAACTGTGAAGCAGACAATTCTAGGAATGTCTACTTCATTTTCTTTCTTTTTCAATGCATTCCGAATGCATTGAGGACCCATAAATTGCACTATGAATGAATGTATCCACACAAAGTGTTAGAAAACATGTAGAATTAGAAGGTATAAAAAGTGTTCAAAACAAAGCCATCTTGACTAAGGAGTGAGGAAGTATTTTGAGTTCTTTGAGTGTTTTCTGTTGAAAATGAATAGGTTCCCTTTTCAAATACCCAGAACCTTGCTGCTGTAAGCTGTTACTGAGTTGAGTAAAATTTATAGAGACCACATGAACAACAGATCTAAACCTGTTCTATCCTGTGGCATCCTCACAACAATCCGTGACCCTCAAACACACTGCTACAGTCCCTGTGTCAGTCCACGTGGTTGAGGGTCTTCCTCTTCTTCACAGACTCTCCATATTTCCAAGTATGATGTCCCTCTCCAAGGAATAGCCTCTTGTAACAATGTGTCAGAAGTAGATGAGATGAAGTTTCATCACCTTGGGCTCTAAGGCGCACTCTGCCTGCACCTTCTCCAAGATATATCTATTTGTTCTTTTGGCAGTCCATAGGATATTCAGCACTTTTCTCCAGTACTACAATTCAAAGTTCCCCCTAATCTTTTCTATCATTTTCATGTCTCAGCTTTGCAGTGCAAAGCCTTGACCAAGCCAGAAAGAGGCTACGTAGAATGTTTTCCTAGTGACTCTGGAATATTCCAAAATGGCTCCAGCTGTGAATTTTCATGTGAGCAGGGATTTGTGTTGAAAGGACCCAAAAATCTCCATTGTGGACCCACATGGGAATGGGACAGTGACAAACCTACATGTGAAGGTAGAGTTGTCTGTTTTGGTTTTTGTGTGTGTGTGTGTGTGTGTGTGTGTGTCATTACTTTTTGTTTAAAATAAACACTACTGAAGAGCTAGAAATTGTCTTGTTAGGATGACCTGCAATCAAACCTTTTTGTTTGTTTGTTTATTTATTTTTGTCTTCTAGCTGTGAAATGCGATGCTGTCAGCTCACCCCACAGTAGCTTCATGGAGTGTACCCACCCTCCTACTGGAAAATTCACCTCCAAGACCTCCTGCACCTTCAGCTGTAACAAAGGCTTTAAATTAGATGGATCAGCTCAACTTGAGTGCACATCTCAGGGACAATGGACAAAGGAGGTCCCCTCCTGCCAAGGTAAGACTGAGTTTGAGGGCTAGAGACCTTGGACTTCTTAAATATCTCTCTGATTCCATATTGCCCAGAGGATTTGACAGTAATTTGCTTCATTCTTCTTAGGAGTATATTTATGTTGATAGTTGTAACATGTGAACCTGTTTTAGGAATTTTCCAGTAGATTTTTCTTTATAAACTGCTTTATCCTTTGTAGCTGTTCAGTGTTCACGCCTGGCAGTTTCTGAGAAGATGAACATGAGCTGCAGTGGGGAGCCCGTGTTTGGCACCGTTTGTACCTTTGTGTGCCGCGAAGGGTGGATGCTCAACGGCTCTGCAGTGCTGACGTGTGGTGCCAGGGGACACTGGTCTGAGATGCTGCCCAGCTGTGAAGGTGATGCACTGACTGATGGTCTGGGGTCTAAGGCGAAGAAGGAATGTCATCTGACTGCAGGAATTAACTATCCACTAGGTCCACCCCCAAAAGTGATTCAGCTTAAAAAACTAAGACACATTTGTGGGTGTAGAAGATAAAACAGGATAGGTGATTGAAAGGATAAAATTCTGACAAATGGAGAAAAAAACCATTAAGAGAGAAGTGAAAATGAGAGAGACAAACACACAGAGAGAGCATGAGAATGAATAAGAACCAGAGAGAGAAGTACAGAGTTCTAAAAATGCCTAGCATTTAGTTGAAGTTCTGCTTGTTCAGTGGAAAGGGATTAGCCTGCCAACAGGGTTTTGAGCAGAAATCAAAGGTTCTTAATTCCACTTCTTAACATCAATATGTCAGAATAGATTGGGTTTTATACCTAGAGGAAAAGTCAAAAGAAAAGGACAGAAAGACATTAAAGCTAATTCTTGCTTCTGACAATTCTTCCCCTCTTGTTTCCTTAGCTCCCACTGAGTCCAACAATCCTTTGGTGGCTGGACTTTCTGCTGCTGGAACATCATTTTTGACAGTGGCATCCTTTCTCCTGTGGCTTCTGAAACGCCTTCGGAGGAAAGGTGAGGGTGTTCTGGAATGTACTCATTAAGTTTTGGACTTCCCCCCCCCCTTTTAGATGAGTCATTGACATCGTGGTCATCTCTTTCAAATTTAAATGATAATTAGAAATATATTCATGAAGCTCTATTGGGATAGTGAGTAGAAACTTTTGATGTCAACCCAAAGGTCATCTCTATTTAATTCACCAGTACTTCTGAGGGAGAAAGATAGACACTCTTTCCCCACACAATGGACAATCTTGGAATAACTACTGGAGGCTCAGCTATATGTCATTCAGAGACTTGATAGCAATGAGTGTTGAGAAACAAGTACCCAACCCAAACTAAGCCCACTACTTTGGAGTTGATTCAGATTAATGACAGCCCTCCATCAGATTTCTGAGACTGTATGTCTTTATGGGAGGAGACCATGTATCTTTCTGCTATGGAGCAGCTGGTGGCTTCAAACCATGAACCTTTGGTTAATAGCCTACCCACCCCAATTAAGCAATATACACTAAGAAAATCAAGTATAGTTAAATTGAAGTTTTAAGAAAAGAGTTAATAGTGCAATTGAAAGTGGGAAAAATTTTAGAACATACAGTGCTTTTCCACTGACAATTCAATTCAGATTTATAAAGACCACAACAGGCAGAAAACTGCCCGAGGGGTTTCTGAGGCTATATATTTTGACCCCAAGGAGTGGTAGGGTTACAAACCACTAGCCTTTCACTTAGCAATCCATTGTTTAACCCATAGCACCACGAGGGCATCTTAACATACCATTCTCACTCTAAAACCGTTGCTGGTGAGATTGACTAGACTCATAGTTGACTTTCCAAGTTTTCACAGGCTATAAATCACAAAGGAGGAGGTTCCTTATTTTTCCACCTTATGAGCCATTGATGGATTAGAACAAACTATCTTTGAGTTGGCAGTCCAACTCTTCACACACTAGTTGTGTTATAACCACTTTTAAAGATTCTCACGACTGAGCTGGTTTGGAGCATCATGCTAGATGGTGAAGTGATTGAGATTGTTAAGAGCTTTATTTTGCTTGGCTCCACCATCAACACTCTTGGTACTAGCAGCCAGGAAATTAAAAGACAAATTGCACTGGGAAAGTCTGCTCTCAGAGACTTCTCCAAAGTACTGAAGAGACACCATGTCAGTCTGGAGACTAAGGTGTCCCTGATTCAGACCATGGTCTTTGCAATTACTTACTATGCATCAGAAACCTGGACAATGACTAGGGATGAGAGAAGAATTGATGCCTTTGAGCCCTGGTGTTGGAGAAGAGTATTGAATATACCATGGACTGCTAGGAGAACAAACAGATTCATCCTGGAAAGGGTGAAACTAGGTTGCTCCTTGGAGGCAAGGATTCTGAAACTTTGTCTGACATACTTTGGACGTGCTGCAAGGCATGGTCAGTCCTTGGAGAGGGACATCATGCTTGGGAGTGTGTGGGGACAGCTCAAGAGAGGAAAACCCTTGAAGAGATGAATTGATTCAGTCTCGGGTAATAGGGGTATCTGTGTCAGAGACTAAAAGATTGGCATAGGATAGATCAAGGTTTATGGCTGTTGTAAATAGGGTTGGTATGAGTAGGAGATGACTCAACAGCACATAACCACGACGACAACAACAATAATATACTGTTATAAAATGATACGTTATTCACACTGAAATCTATGTCATATCCTCAAGTTGTGCAATGAGGCTGCCATTATTGGTGCACCTTTGATGTATTTGGGCTTAAAGGTTGAAGTATCTCTTAGGAAATATGAGCACATAACAGCTATAATGGAAATATCCAAACATGCTCAGTCCCTTTATGTTTGGTTTGACTTACAGGACATTTAAAAAAAGCCTCTGATAGTTATAAAAGCATGAAAATTCCCCCCAAATCCAGCTGTCGGACATGTCATGAAAATTGGAAGCTAAATCTGACAAGCTGAGCCTGCACTTGTTTTCTGGGGTCAGGGAGTCGTGGTGCCCACTATTTGGGAGAGTGGGTTTTTCCCAGCTCCTCATTTCCACCATGTTTCCCCTCAACTTGTTTTCACTCAAGACATTCCATTTGTAAACTTTTATGAATTGAATTGAGATGTATGGATTTTATGTGTTCTTAAGCACCACTTAGTCCTAATTAATGGTTTTCTTTGTCTTACAGTAAAGAAATTCGTGCCTGCCAGGTATGTTACATTCTTCCACAAAGCGTGCACTGAACATTCTCCACTTTGTTCTTTCTCTTCCTGTTGGAATGCAATCCTTTACTTATTGTTCTCTTGCATTTACACAGCAGCGCCTTCACCCTGCAAGCAGATGACAACAGCCAAGCTCTTGTGGAGTTGCTTTAAGTCCAAACAAATCAGGTAAGGCTTTGGAATCCTATTTTACTATGCTGATAAGAAAGCGCTCTTCTCTCTTCATGTTCGGTTGGTCTTCAAACCTGAAAATTTATTAAAGAAGATGCTATTTTCAAAGTATTTTGTGCATAACTGCTACATGTCTTTGTAGAAGGGGAGGCTAGGGACAGGGGATCTTAGTGATTCCATTTATGAAATAATAATAACGAGGATGATAGCTATATACTCAACTTATTACTGTAAGGTCTGAATTGATTTATAACTGGCTGCCCAGTCAGTCCTGGAGGCTGCAGATGACACAGGAGGAGATTGCCTAACGTTCTCCTAGAGAGCAGCTGGTGAATTTGAAGTACAAACCTATGGGGTAGCAGTGCAAATCCTTATTCTATAGGCCACGGGAACTGAATAGTAACCCTTATATAGAGTTTCTTTGTGCCAGGTACTATTGTAAATGACAAATTCATAGAGAAATTAGCTTAAATGTAACTCAAACCACCTAGATTGTAGGAAATACTATATTCTCACTCTGCAGATGAAGAACATTATCAAAGGAAATACAATTAACCTGTCTAAAATCTCAAAGGTACATGATATATCCAGGATTCAGCTTCCTGACTTTATATTCTCACTCTTTCATTTAATAATTCTGTACCCCCTAGGCAACATTTCTTATTATTCTTCATTAGTAATTAAAAAAATTGTGATAAAAATATCTCTAAAAGTCAACCTTTTGTTCTTGAGTCAGAATCAACTTATCGCTGATCCTACAGTGGGTTTTCCTGGCTGTATATTACAAAGGAGATATTTGTTGCAGAACCTCTGATGGATTTGAATCTCCAGTGATGCAAGGCCTTTGGGTTATGAGCACAACAGTGTACTTACCACACCACCAGAGCTATGTACACACAGATATAGAGACACAGAGAGGGAGAGAGAAAATGTAAAAGTAGAGAAATGGCAAATGTTTTGTTTCTTAAACGCATGTGCTTGTGATAGAGTAAGATGGAGAACAAGAAAAAAAAAAAGGTTGACATGCTAGAGACTTGGTTATATATACCTGTTTGTCATCTTATTGATATTTATTATAGTTCAACATTCAATTCACAAAATGTACCATTTCAAGAATTTTTTTAGGTGTGTAATCCTTAAACATAGTCATGCTGTGTCCTCTTAATCACATTTCATTTTTACGTTTTTTATCACTCAACAGCAGCGTAGTGCCTGGTTAACAATGAGCTGGTATATGACCTATTTCATAGGACTAATTGATCGCTAACAGAGTTTACTGATTAGATACACACAGGAATTGGTTAGAAGTTTATATTAAACAAGAATCATCCCTGATAACTTCAGTTAGAATATTAAAAGGGTTTCAGAAACCTGAAAGAGTGTCAGTAGGAGTCAGAATTGATACAATAATGCTGGGTTTGTGTTTGATCCTAGAACCTAGGTTTTTTTATTACAATTAGTATGTGAAAACATTAAGTGTTCTGATCACATCTCCTTCTATTTGCAGAAACACAGCACATTCCAGGGAACTGGATGATCACTGAATAGAACAAGGCACAGAGCTCTTCTTGGATCTTTGGTCTTCTCATCTACCATCTTTCTGCCTTATAGCTGTATCTGGGGCATCTACTAGGAAGGATTTCAACAGTCTGAAAAACAGTGGGCAAAGCCAGGCTATAAATTAAAAGACACAGGTTTCTCTTTGCTACTCTCCGAAATCAGGGAATGGTTGGTTACTGGAGGGAAAGGATATTCTGTTCCAGGGTAAATTGAGGAAGCTGGTGCTGTGACATGTCAGAATTCCCTTCCTAATCTCCCCTGCTCACCACAAATCATCCCTGGGAAGAAATACCATACTTTGTGACTTTGTGTCTTGCTGTGTTCCTCACAGTGATTCCACTTCTGATGGCATGGTTGTCACCACATGGTAGTGAATAATAATTTAGAATAGTTTATAGGAAACAAATTGAACAGAAGTATTTCGGTACTAACTTGGAAAAGTGTTGTGGTTGTTGAGAGGAGTTGTTAAGGCTGGCACAAGTTCTTAAAACGTGCATGCATTCTGGAAAGATTATGGAGCACAATATTATTATTTTTTTATTCCTGTGGGATTCTGTGCATTTAAAAAGTATTCTTCTTCTTCTTGTTACGTGTTATCTGGTCGGCTGTGATCTATAGTGCACTTATGTGCAACAGGTTTGAAGCTTGACCATCCTGAGCCAATCTCACTGATTCTGAAACACCAACCCTCATTGCCCCAGTCACTGTCTCAATCTGTCTTATCTGGGGTCTTCCACTCCTGCACTGTGCCTCCACCCTTCCAAGCATGCTTGGAGCACGTTATTTTTCTTTTCATTAAATTTAGTGTAATGTTCCATAAATCACAGACAACTTGAAGGCACATAACAACAACAACAACAATGTTCCATAATTCTCTCTCATCCAATGTGTTGTAGAGACATCAGAAACATAGAAACATTAGAGATAATGATAAGTTAATATTTTCATTTCCAATATTAACATCTTTACATTTTTAACATTTCCATAATGTTAGTTCTATAGTAAATTTCTTTCAGAAAGAGAAAATATTTTCCTCTAGAATGCATCACATTGACCAAAATAAAAACTTGAGTGTCTTCCTACAGAGTTAAAAACTTGACTATTATTAGGAGTGCTTGAAAAAGTCAATGGAGAGTGAAACAGAGGATGATTCTCAATGAGAGGGATTGAGATAGTGACTGAAACAATGGGGTTGGATGGAGAAGATCATGAAGATGGTGCAGGACAGGACCAGGCTTTGACTCAAGATTCCTAGAGTCACTACCAGTCCTGGTAAACTCTATGACACCTAACAACACACAACAACAGTAGTAGAAGACTAGACACTGGATGGAGATTTTATATTGTGTCAGTGTTTTGTGTGTATGTATTTGCTTTTAAAGAATGTAAACTTCATCATAGGAAAATCTTTCAAGTTGTCCAATGTCCTGATTTTATAAAAGGAATCATGAAACAAATTAAAGTATAATCTTATGAAGGTCTCTATTGAAAGAAAAAAATGGACCTATGGATGTACACTACTCTTCCCATATAAACATCTTTAGAGGTGAAGTGTTTGCAATTGCTGTTGGTCAGATAATTATAAATCCAGGTTGGTCTTCACCATGTGAAGTACTTCCCTACTGGGTTTAGAAGCATAAAAGTTTCGTATGTTTATTTCCTTCTTTTTTTTTTCTTTTATTCTGTACGTTAGGTAGTTCTGAAAGCAGGAAAACCTATATGAGCAAGTGTTTGTATTTATATACTGAGTTGATGATTCCCAAGCAACCTCTGGGTATGTGGCCACCAGCAGTGGGAACTACTCCATCAGTAACTGTGAACATTACACTAGACAAACTGGTGTGAGAAGGAAAATTCTGCCATCAAACTGGCATGTGGTCAAAGGGAAAGTTTTTTTTTTAAAGTGTTGCTCACATTTGGGTCATGGTTAATTCACAAGAATACAACATGGTGTGATAAAATAAAGATCGGACAGCAGAGGTTTTGTAATTGGTAGAAAAACTTTCAGGAATAAACAGAAGTCAGAAGGTAAGAGTGAAGGAAATGCCCATTGCTGTAATCAAGGTTGCATATAGAATTAAATATTTTCTTGAATATTTTTATAAAGATATTGCAAATATATGTTAATACATTGTAAATAGTAGAAAAGAGAAATATAATGTGCTTTTAAAAGTATTTAAAAGTATTTATAATGTATTTTAAACACCTTTATGAAGGATATTATAAAGATTTTAAAGTTTGTTGTTATTGTGTTGTATTTACATAAGCTCACATCAACCTCTTTTTATTGTCATGACTCTATAAGATTCAATAATAAACATATTTGTTTTTATCTCTGTGTAGAAGCTCTTTATTAAAATTTTATGTTATTTAGAGAAAATTTCCAAAGCATGAGGTTTTTTTTGGGGTTATTTTTTTGTTTTGTTTTGTTTTTTTCATAGCATGAGTTTTAGTGGAAGGAATGTGCAATTATTTCTGGAGCCAATACTAAAACGGGGACAGAGCAGACAGGAAATGCTGAGGCGAACTCTCCTCTCATGCTGTTGTCTCCTGAGTGTTCTTTATTAGTCAGACCAATTGCCAGTGAGCAGTAGTTGTAGTCTTCAGAAGAGAAAAGGGTAAGAATTGTGGGCAAGGAGGGGAAGAGTCAAACAAAACCAAACCCAAAACACTGCCATCCAGCCGGTTCTGGCTCATGGTGTGGTTAAATGCCTACTCGTTATTTCTGTTGAGTCAAAAATTACTCGTTCATGGCTGACCCTCCAGCAAATTTTCAGAGGTAGGAAATCATGTGGGGGGAGACCGTCCTCTTGCAGAGCAGCTAGTGGATTCCAGCTGAATACTTTGGGTTGGCAATGCAATTTCTTACCTCGTGGTTACATCTATTTGATTTCAACGGACAAAAGGTAATTGCCCATCTTTCTCCTCCTAAGTGGCTGATGGGTTAAAACTGCTGAAGCTCAAGTTAACAGCCCAATGCATAAGGTACCACATCATGTGGGCCTTTTGAATAGAAGAAAGTAAACACAAAATGACCCAAGTAGAGCACATCACTGCTCTGCTCAGAATCCTTTAATGGCTTCTTACAGGTCATGGTTTTTGCAATCACTTGTTATGCATCAGAGAGTTGGACAATGACTAGGGAGGATAGAAGGAGAATTGACACCTTTGAGCTGTGGTGCTAGAGAAGAGTATTGAATGTACCATGGACTGCCAAGAAAACAAACAGATTCATCCTAGAGAGGGTAAGCCAGTCTGCTCCTTGGAGGCAAGGATTCTGGGGCTTCGCCTGACATACTTTGGACATGTTGTAAGGAGAGACAGGTCTTTAGAGAGGGACATCATGCTGGGCAGAGTGGAGGGACAGTGCAGGAGGGGAAGACCCTCTATGAGGTGGATTGATTCAGTGACTGGGGTAATCGGGATGCGTGTGTCAGAGGCAATGAGATTGGCACAGGATAGAGCAGGGTTTAGGGCTGTTGTACATAGGGTCGCTATGAGTCGCAAACGACTTGACGGCACATAACAACAGCATCTCACTCAAAATAAAATCCAGACTCTTTTCACTAACTTATGAGGAGTTTCATCATTGAATCCATGCTAGACTAACTTATAAGGACTAAGTTAAAGGATAAAGAGGAAATAATAAAATAAGATTTGAACAGAAGATTTCAAAAGCCAGCTTGAAAAAACAATGTAAAGTAATACTTAAAACATATGCAAGAACCTGGAATTAGAAAACCAGAAAGGAAGAATATGGCCATCAGTTCTCAAGCTGAAGGAAGTGAACAAATTCAAGCCTGAAGTTTCAGTCTGAGAGTCTGAACATAAAAAGGATTAGTTAAGCATCAAAATACAATGGAAATAATATAGTGTCACAATACTGTATGGAATTTGTTAATATTCACTCATTTTCTCAGGTAGTATGTGATCAAGAACCAACTTACTGAATACTTTTCACCCACGAGTTGTGCTAATATGGGTAATACCACTCTGGGGATGATGTTCATGAAGTATTAGGAAAAATGAAAAGGTAACTGTCACCATTTCAGGATCTCCACTGTCAGATTGTTAACATTTTCCTAATGTTATTTCTGTTGTTGTTATTAGGTGCTGTTGAGTCAAGTACGACTCATATAGACCCTACGAAAAAAAGAACTGAACCCTATTCTATCCTGTGCCATCCTCACGCTTCCTGACACACAAGAGCCCATTGCAGCAGTAACTGTGCCAATCAACCTAGTTGAGGGTAGCTTTTTAACATTCTTCTAATATTATTTCAAAAAAGGGAATAGATTATCCTCTAGCAATGCATAAGAATTACAAATGTAAAGACTTGAAAGTTTTTTACAATGTTTAAAACTTGAGTAATATTTGTAGTTTTTTAAAAATTTAAAAGTAAATAAAACAGAGGAAGACTGTTGATGAGAGAGACAAACACAGTGACTGAAACAATGGGTTTGAGTATGGAGGAGACCATGAGGAAGGCACAAGATATGACAAGGTTTTGAACTGTAACACTAAGTTACCATTATTTCTAATCCACTTTATGATATGTAATAATGACAGTATAAGAAGGCTAGAAGCTGAATGGGAAGTTTGTTACAGACTTTTGTATGTGCATTTGTTTTCAGAATTATGTAGTTTATAGTGCAAAACTTCACAGTTAATAAAATAGTCCACTTTTATGAAAGCAAAAATGAAACAAATCAAGGTGCAATCTTGGGAATGTCTTTATTGGGAAAAAAATTGAATAATGGAGGTGCTTTGTTTTTTTATCTATAAAATTTCACCCTCTGAAGAATTCCTCTACTGGGTTTTGGAAGCATAAAGATGTTTTATAAATACTTCCTTCTTGGTTTCCTCAGTATGTTAGGATGCTCTTAAAGAAGGGTAAGCCAATGTGAGCAAATATTTGTGTTTATTTTTAAACGGAGTTGACCATTCTCCACCAATACTTAGCTATCAGTGAGATAGCTACTACTACTTAGCTAGTAGTGGGAACTTCTCTGTTGGTAATTGTCAAAGCTGCTCAATCCACATATAGTGTGATGGCAGCCAACTTAGCATGTGATCAAAGAGAGAGTCTCAGAGAAGCATTGATTGTGTTCTGGCAGAGGCACAGCCAAAAGGAAACAGGATATTTTACTAAGGATCAGGACAGCAGAGGCTTTGCACAAGGCAGAAAAAGTTGGAAACAAGAAGTGGAGCCACGAAAGGAAAAGGGAAACAAACCCACTACTGTGATCAGGCTGAACATGAAATGAATTATTACTTTCTCTAAGTATACTGTGAATTTACATTATTGCAAAGGGAATAACGAAACATGGACGGAACTGGAGTCAAAAGAAAAAGGGAAGAGCTAACTTAGCATTTCCCAAGGTGAAAAAATTAAAGGGAAAAAACAAATTCAAGCCCTGAGTTATAATACGAAAGGATTTGCCGTGAGCAAAATCTTGAAGGATCTAGGACTTATCAAAAGAAGATGCAAGGGCATGCAGGAACAATGATTTTGTAAATTATTACCTAACTTGGGAGGGAGTGGAGAGCATTATGCTGAGTGAATTAACTCAGTCCCAAAAGGGTAAATATTGTATTAAACCATTACTATAGAGTGAGTATAAGGATCCAAGAAGGGTGGGAGAGGTCGGAAGTAGAGGAATGAGGATGTGCAGGAGGAGGGGGTCTTAATTCTGGGGTTTTGCAATGTGATGGGTGGGGGGTTTAGAGAAATTGAAAGAATTTGTTCTTGAAAACAATGTATTCAAATTTTGTAAATGAACTAGTAGATAATTTAAAAAATTTAAGAAAAAAAGAAGATGCAAAGAATGCACAGAGTCACTATATTTAAAAGAATTGTCTAGAGACTATTTTCACCCCCCCAGACCCAGAGGCACCCTAGGTGCAGGGCTCCCAACAATGCTCATAGAGTGTTGTTGCTGCTGCTGGTAGGGGACCTCTCTCATTTTCCAGGCTCAGGATCGCTTTGGCTGCACGTTTCCCATACATGCCTCTGAGGGCCTCTTTAGCTGCTAAGCCCACAATTCTCACCCTAGGCCAGGTGCTACCCACAGACAACTGCTGAAAAAAAATTGCGCTTAGGAAACTGATGGCTTAAAAATAAAAAGTGGCAACTACTCACATCGATACAACAGAAACTGTCTCTTACTTGTCAAGAAGAAACACACATAATGTCAAGGTAGCAGCAATCATGTTCAAACATTATGAGAAAACAAAACAAGCCTTCTCCTAAAAGAGCAGACGAGATAGAGGATCCTGGATATAGGAAGGCAGAAGAAATATACTGACATAGAATTTTAAGAATTGGTACAGAAGAAGTTACAAATCATAGAAAAAAAGATATGAAACCTTAAGTAAAGAGGTACAAAAATTTAAAAAAAAAATTATCAAAAGACAGAAAGGGTATAATCAACACGGCAGTAGGAACAATAGAAAAACTATTGGAAATGCAAATTGGAATAAGACCCACACTGCAGAAATTTTCAACATATAGGAGGTACAAAAAAGCAAGATAACAAGAGACAGAATAGAGACTCGGTGAGATAGAAAACAAGAATCTCAATGAGAAACTATAAGAAATAAAACCAGAGAGAAGATTGAAGGAAAATGACAAAAATGGAAGGAACATGTGGGATGACATAAAATGAAACAACATGCATGTGACTGGAATTGCAGAACAATAGGAAGGGAGGCCAGGAAATAAAAAAAAAGCATAATGTGATGGGAAAATCTGCTATTAGTGACCTCTCCAGGGTACTGAAGAGCAATGGTGTCACTCTGGAGACTAAGGTATGTCTGATACAGTCTATGGTATTTGCAATCATTTGTTATGCATCAGAGAATTGGACAATGATGAGGGAGGATAGAAGGAGAATTGATACCTTTGAGCTGTGGTACTGGAGAAGAGTATTGAATGCACCATGGACTGCCAAGAAAACAATCAGATTCATCCTGGAGAGGGTTAAACCAGGATGCTCCTTGGAGGCAAGGATTCTGGAGCTTTGTCTGACATACTTTTGACATGTTGTAAGGAGGGACAAGTACTTGGAGAGGGACATCATGCTTGGGAGGGTGGAGGGACGGAGCAAGAGGAGAAGACCCTCTATGAGGTGGATTGATTCAGTAACTGGGGTAATCGGGATGGGTGTGTCAGAGGTATTGTGACTGGCACAGGACAGAGCAGGGTTTAGGGCTGTTGTACATAGGGTCACTATGAGTCGCAAGTGACTCGACGGCACATAACAACAACAACAGGAAGGGAGGGAAAACATTGAAAAAATTGAGAGAGAATTACTAGAAGAAAACTTTCCAGGTATCATACTTAAATTTGCATGAGAATAGTAGAGTCAATTACATTAAGCTCTGACTTTTGAGCAGAAGCCATGACAGCACAAAGTCAAGGGGATAGAAAAGACAGAAGGTTCAAAGAAAACCCTTTCTAGTTGAGGAGTTTGTACTTAGCAAAGCTGCCCATCAAATATGAATGAGATATTATGACATTTCCAGAAAAGTAGGAAATTAAGGTATTTGTGAGAACAAGACCAATTCTACAAGAAACATTAAAAGAATTCCTTCATACTGAGACAGCAAATGCAAGTGGATGGACCAAAATAATCCACAACAACAACAACAACAACAAATGCAGTAAAATAACAATGATAAAATATGGCTGTCAGAATTTAACAGAACAGCAAACATCAAATGTTGGGGAGGTTGTGGAGAAACTGGAACTCTTATTCACTGTTGGTGGGAGTGTAACATTTTAGTGTAACCACTATGGAAGGCTGTATGGTGCTTTCTCAAAAAGTTTCAAATAGAAATACTATTTGACCCAGCAATTCCACTACTGGGAATTTATCCTAAAGAAACCATTACTACCACCCAAGCAGATTTATATGCACACCCATGTTTATTTTCGCATTGTTCACAATAGCAAAGAGCTGGAAACAACTTAAGTGCTCATCAACAAATGAATGCATAGAGAAGCTCTGGTGTATACACACAATGGAACACTATGCAACAGGGAACTTACGAAATATGCAAAATGGATGACCCTGGAGAACATTATGTTGAGTGAAATATCTCAGTCACAAAAGGACAAATATTGCATAAGGCCACTGTTGTAAAACAGGAATGACATCAGGGTTGAATTGAAACATAAGCAGGAGAGAACTATTTAAAAGAGATATATGAGTGGGTATTCTTGTCATTACAGAAGTCCAGAGTGAAGGCTGAATAGTGAAGTGGACTTGGGGGGAGGGATTGCACAACAATGAAAGTGTTTTTCTTTTTCTTTTCAAGGAGAAGAGTGAATTGGGGCAAGAGATTGATTAGGGAGAAAAGTGCCACAATTAATGACTAGAAACACTAAGTCTCTGTATACTTTAATTAAAAAGAATTTTAAAAATATGGCTGTCAACAATCACACTCAATGTAAATGACTTAAATGCACCAATTAAACAAAAAAAGAATAGCAGAATGTATATTAAAAAAACAACAACACAACAACTCTCCAAAGTCTGTTAATATGAGTGCAAAAATAGACTAAAAATCAGAGTCCATGGGGAATATACCAAGCAAATGGCATCCACAAGAAAGCAGGAGTGGCAAAACTAATCTCTGATAAAATAGATTTCGCCATAAGAGATAATAAAGGACTCTATATAATAATTAAATGTATGCTACATCAAGAGGTCATAACCTTAGTTAATATCTATACTTTAAATAATAGACCTGCAAAATACATAAAACAAACATTAATAGATTTGAAGAAAGAAATATTCAACATCACAATAGAAGTAAGAGACTTCAACATACCACTTTCACTGAAAGACAAATCAATACAAAAGAAGCTCAACAAAGAGGCTTACATTCATAATTCGTTCTGGTGGCCTAGTGGCAAGAAAAGTGCTGACATGCTGGAGGCATGCAGTTTGAGTCCACCAGCTGCTGTGTGGGAGAAGGATGGGTAATTTCCTCCTGTGTGATTGACTGCCTCTCAAAACTCTCTGGAGAGTCAGCTATGGGTTGGTTCTGACTCTATGATACACAACAAGATTGACAGTAGACTAGTTACAAGAATGTCAATACTCTGTACCAAAGTAACCTGGGGTTGCTGTGATGCTGAATCTTGTGCCATTGGGGTGTGAAATGTCCATGGTGGATAGTGTTTAGTGGAGCTCCCAGTTTAAGACAGTTTAAGATGGCTTTGGAAGCAGGAGTGGCATCTCAACAATATGTCTCCAGAAACTCTGTGAACTCTGATAAATGTTGATAGTAATAGAAAGGCCTTTTGTTCATAGGATTGCTATGAGTCGTGCTCGACTCGAAGGCAATGAACAACAATATGTCACAAGAAATGTGAAGTCAACAGTGTTCCAAACGTTTGAATGGCTGCACCACTCCATGAGTCCTAAAATTATTTCTCCTTCATACAAATCGCTCATTTCTCTATGTCCTCTGGGACTGGTGGTTAGCTGGAAGGTCTCACAGAGACACAGACACATCAAACGAATAACTCCTGTGGGCAGGGTAGGCCTGTATTATGGGGACTGATAAGCAAAGTAGACTGTCACTTGCATTGCAATCAAACGAGCTTACATTTGGAAAGCGAGCATCCCAAAAGAGAAAACTAGCACTGAGCTTCCATGAACTTTTGTAAGCCACTAGTAGTATGGGGTTTTATCTGCCTTAATCTTGTCTCCTTAAAACAGTAAATACTTCAACACAAAATAAAAAGTTAATCAATAGCTAAGAAAGACATTTTGAACAATAAGCGTTTGACAGACACCACAATGCAGAAGAGCTAATATTCAGAGTACTGCACTGAACAAAAATTCTATTTATTTTATTCTTAAGGGCACATACTACATCCTTCAGAATTGACCATATATTAGGACACAAAGTATGCCTCAACAAATTCACAAAAATGGAATCACAATGCAAGGTCACAATGCCACAAGACTAGAAATTGACAAGAACATAAAGGATAAAGCAAACCACTCCAATGGAAGGCAAATAACACCTTGCTATATGCAGAGTATTCTTGGTACCAACAGCCAGGAAATAAAAAAAAAGAATTACATTGGGAAAATCTGCTGTTAGGGATCTTGCCAGAGTACTAAAGAGCACTGATATCAGTCTGGAGACAAAGGTGCACCTAATCTAGGCTCCAGTCTTCACAATTACTTGCTATGCATCAGAGTGCTGGACAATGATAGAATTGGTGTTTTTAAGTTGTGCTGGAGAAAGGTAGTCAATATACCATGGATTGCTAAGAGAACAAACTGGTCTGTCCTGGAGATAGTGAGATCAGGCTGCTCTCTGGAATCAAGGATTTTAAAGCTCTGTCTGACATGATTTGGGCATGTTGCAAGGAGGGACCAGTCCTTGGAGAGGGACATCATGTTTGAAATGGTGGAGGGACAGTGCAAGAGAGGAAGATCCTTGATTAGATGGATTGACTCTGTGACAAAGAAACAGAGATTTGCTCAAGACAGAGCAAAGTACAGAGACATTGTACAAAGGGTCACTATGAGTTCAAAATTACTCTACAGCACATAATAGCAACATGTGTAGAGTACCAGAAGAGTGTGTATCTGTGTTCAATTGAGTATACTGAGACTTTTGACTGCATATTTCACAACAAATTGTGTCTAACCTTGAGAAGAATGGGTATCCCAGAACATTTGATTGTGCTCATGTGAAACCTATACTTGGATGAGGAGGTGGACATGAACAGAGCAAGGAAACACTGAAATATTGCATGGTTCAGAATTAGGAAGGGAGTACGTCAACGATGTGTCCTGTTTCCACACATTTTCAATCTGTATGGGGAACAGAGCTTTTGGGAGTCTGCGCTTTATTTGGAGTAATGTGGCATCAGATTTGGAGGAAGACTCATCAACAGCCTACATTATGCAGATGACACCACTTTGCCTGATGAGACTGGGGAGGACCTGAAGTATTTTCTGCAGTCAGTCAAGGACTGCAGTCTCCAATATCAATAGAAGCTCAACATCAAGAAAACAAAGATTTTCACTACTGAGCTGATTGGAAGCACCATGAAAAATGAAGAGACTGAAACTGTAAACAATTTCAACTTGCTGGTTCCACAATCAACACTCTTGGCATTAGTCAGGAAACAAATATGAATTATACTGGGAAAATCTGCTGTCAGGGACTTCTTCAGAGTACTGAAGAAGAACGACGTCAGTCTGGAGACTAAGGGGCGCCTGATGTAGACCATGGTCTTTGCAATTACTTGCTATGCATCGAAGAGCTGAAGAATAACTAAAGATTATAGAAAAAGGATCAACATCTTTGAGTTGCGGTGCTAGAGAAGAGTCTTGAACATTTCGTGGCCTGCTAAGAAAACAAACTGGTTTGTCCAAGAGAGGGTGAAACCAGGCTGCTCACTGGAGGCAAAGATTTTGAGGCTTCATCTCACGTATTTTGCACAAATAGCTTGGAGGGACCAGTCCATGAAGAGGGACATCATGCTTGAAGAATGGAGGGACAGTACAAGAGAGGAAGATCCAGCATTAGATAGATTGACTCAGTGACTGGAAAAGAAGGATTAGGTCTGTAGGAGACAATGAGATTGGCTCTGGATAAGGCAGATTTCAGGGCTGGTGTGCATAGGGTCTTCTATGAGTTACAAACGACTCAATGGGGCATAACAACAACAACAACAACTTGGACAATATATTGAATGACCTAGGAAGCATCAAATGATTATGGAAGGAATACACAGACTCACTGTATCAAAAAGAACTAATTGACACTGAAAAATTTCAGGAAGTCCCATATGAGCAGAAGCCAATGGTAATGAAAGAGAAAGTGGAAGCTCCATTGAAAACACTGGGGGGGGGGGAAAGAAGTCCCGTAAATTTTGCTATTCTTACTGATGTGAGATGATATCTCATAGTTGTTTTGTTTTGATTTGCATCTCTCTTAGAGCTAGGGATTTTGAACATTTCTTCATGTGTTTGTGCACCATATGAATGTCTTCTTTGAAGTGTCTGTTCATATCCTGTGTCCAATTTTCAACTGGGTTGTTTTCCTTTATTTCGTTGTGGTGCTCAAGTATTTTTTAAATTCTAGACATAAGTCTGTCATGTAATTACCAAGTATTTTTCCCCAGTCTGTAGCTTCCGTTTTTACCCTGTTGGAGAAATTTTTGAATGTGCATAGGGATTTTACTCTTAAAAGGTCCCATTCATCTACTCTTTTATCCTCTCCTTGTTGTAGGTTTTTCAGGATGCTTGGAAAACTTTATGTTGTGGATTAGGGCTTCTAGAGTTCTTCCAGGCCTTCCTCTAATGAAGTTTATAATCCTTGGTTTTAGTCATAGATCTATAATCTTTTTTGAGTTGGTTTTTGTGTATGGAGTGAGCTGTGGATCTTGCTTGAATTTTCTGCAGATAGTTTTCCAATTTTGACAACACCATTTGTCAAAAAGGCTGTTGTTTCCCCACTTAACTGATATCATCTCCTTGTCAAAAATTAGTTGACCATAGGTAGATGGACTCATTTCAGGGTTCTCAATCCTATTCCATTGATCTATGTCTCTATCATTGTACCAGTACCACACTGTCTTGAGCACAACGGCAGTATAGTAGGGTTTTAAATCAGGGAGTGAGATCCTCCTACCCTGCTTCTCTTTTTAAGGAGTGCTTTGCTTATTCGGGGCTTCTTTCCATTCCAAAGGAATTTGGAGATTGCCTTTTCCATCTTGTTGAAGAACAGAATTGGTATTTGTATTGGGATTTCACTGAACATGTAAATTGCCTTTGGTGTAGTATTGTCATTTTCACAATATTGAGTCTTCCTGTCCATGAGTATGGTATATCCTTCAATTTCTCCAGGTCTCTTTTTATTTCTTGTAGCAGTGTTTTGTAATTTTCTTTGAATAGATCCTTTGTGTTTCTGGTTGCTGGCAAGGTTGCAGAGAAACAAGAACACTTATTCACTGTTGGTGGGAGTGTAAAATAGTACAACCACTATGGAAGGTAGTATGACACTTTCTCAGAAAGTTGGAATAGAAATACCATTTGACCCAGCAATTCCATTACTGGGCGTATACCCTAAAGAAACCAGAACTGCCACCCAAGCAGATATATGCTCACCCATGTTTATTGCAGCTTTGTTGACAATAGCAAAGAGTTGGAAACAACCCAAATGTTTCTCAACAAAGGTATGGTTAGAGAAGCTGTGGTGTATTTACACAATAGAATACTATGTTGCATTGAAAACAAGGAACCCATGAAATAGTATACAAAATGGGTGACTCTGGAAGATATTATGCTGAGTGAAATATCTTAGTCACAAAAGTACAAATTTTGCATACTGCCACTGTTGTGAAACTGACGTCAGAGTTGGGGGAAAACTAAGAGGGAACAAATAATGTATACTGCATTAAAACAGAAGAGGTAGAGAACTGTTTAGGAGGAATATATGATTAGGTATTATTGACCTTACAAGAGTCCAGAATGAAAGCTTCATAATGGAATGGACTGGGGAAGGGAGTATTGTACAATGAAATTATTTATATATTTACTTTTCAAAAAGAAAAGTGAATGCGGGGGAGGGGTGGGCAGGGAGGAAAGTGTACAACTATGAATGAATGAAAATCCAAGGTCTTTGTAAACTTTCATTAAAATAAATTTGTAAAAAAATATAATAAAGTCCTACGAATAGATGGGATACTAATTGACTCATTTCAAATGCAAGATTGAAAAACACCAAGATGTAAAAAAATTGCAAGAAGGTAAAAATCCAAGATGCAGCTTTGGGTGCACTTACCAGTCTATGCCAGGAAATTTGCAGGACAGCTGTCTGGATAATGGATTGGAGGAATTTCATATTTTCATAACAGAATGTGGAAACTTTTCAACAATATCATTATATCACATGGAAGCAAATGATTGTTGGAAGATTGTTTAAAAATAGCTAGAACAGTACCCAGATAGAGAACGAAGTTCAAGCAGGAGTTAGAAGAATCCATGGCACCAGGGGTATTTTTGTTGATGTCAGATGGATCTTGGCTGACATTAGAGAATATCAGAAGAATGGCCATTTGTGCATTAATGACCATGCAAAAGCATGTGACTGTGTGGATCCTGACAAGTTGTGGCTGACATTGAGAAGCACGGGAATCCCTGAGCACTTAATTGTGATCATGTACAACCTATACCTCGACCAGAAGGCTGTTGTGCAAACAGAGCAGGGAAACAATTAAAGTTTTAAATTTATGAAGGAGGAATATTCTCACTCCATACATATTCAATCTGTATGCTGAGCAAATTATTCAAGAAGCTGGACAGGAAATAAAAAAAGGAATCTATTAAATGGAAAATACTCCCAGTCATGGATAGGAAGACTCAATATTATGAAAATGAAAATTCTACCAAATGCAATCTACAGGTTCAACGCAGTCCCAATACAGGTACCAAACTCATTCTTTAAGGAGATAGAATAGGAAACATCAAGTTTTATTTGGAAAAGAAAGTGATCCTGAATAAGCAAAGCTCTTCTGAGAAATAAAAAAGTAGGATTCATCATGCTCCTTGATCTCAAAACCTACTACACAGTCATAGTGACCAAAATAGCACAGTATACGTTCAATAGCAACACATAAAACTGAGTAGGATTGAGAAACTAGGAGTAGAAACTGACCCTAGCTGATGCTTCAGCAGGTTTCCAGAGGCAGTTAATCACACGGGAGGAGATTGCCCATCCTTCTTCCGTGCCTATACCTAGATATTTGACAAGGAAAGAACCCTATTAAATGGAGAAATTACATCCTCTTTAACACATGATGCTGATAAAACTAGGTATCTACCAGCAGAAAATAAAAACAGATCCCATCTCACAGCACACACAACAATTAACTCCAAGTGGATTAGAGACTGGGTGGTTTTTAAGAGAAAAACCATGAAGATCATCAGATGCAAAATTGGAAGAAAATTAGAAGCCTTAGTCATAGTACAAATAAGTTTGCAAACATAGTAAAAAAAAAATACAATCAGGAATAGATAAAAATTAATGAATGGAACATTCTAAAAATCAAATCCCTGTATGCATAAAATAATTTTCCAGTAAAGTAGAAAGAAAGCCCACAGACTGGGAAAATATTTGGCAATTGCATTTCAAATAAACTTTCTTTTATCTCTTTTTTTTAATTAAGATTTTAATGAAAGTTTATAAAGAACTTGGATTTTCATTCTTTCATTGTTGCATATTTTCTTCCCTGCACCCCATTATCCCCAGTTTGCTTTATTCTTTGGAAAAAGTTCTTTCGGTAACTTACTTTCATAACTAAATTTCATAAATTACTACAGGTTCTCTGCAAAAAAAAGACTAATAATTCACTTATAAAATGGACAAAAGATATGAGAGACTTTTCATGAAAGAGGAATTTTGGATGGCCAACAAACACATGAGAAAATGTTTAAAATCATTAGCAATCAGAGAGATGACAATCAAAACAATAAAATATCATCTCACTCGAGTAGCAGTAGCAAAGTTTAACAGGATAATAAACAATAAATGTTAGGGAGGATGCAGAGATTGGAACACTCATGCACTGTTGGTGGGTTTCTAAAAGGGTGCTATGGTAGGCAGTTTGGCATTTCTTCAAAAAGGTGAGCATAGAATCTTAAAAGACCCAGTTATTTTACTGGTAGGATATATCCTAAGGAAATCAGAGATGAGACACAAAGAAAGATATGTATACCTATTTTCATAATAGTGTCATTCACAGTAGCTAGAAAGAAACAATTCAAAGGCACATCAATAGACAAATGGACAGAGAAACTGTGGTATACTCACACAATGGAATACTATGCAGCACTAAAGAACAACAAAGTATTCGTAAAATACCACACAATCTGGGAGAACTAGAGAATGCTACATTGAATGAAATAATTCAGGCACAGAATGACAATACTGCATAAGACCATTCCTGTGAAAATAGGAAGATAACTGAACAAAATAAATATAAATGTTCAAAAGGGGAAGGTAGAAGAGGAATGGGGACAGTAAAAGTGAGGAGGTGGAAAATAACTCGGGTAGCAGAGGTTAGTGGGCAAATATGGGGGTGAAAGAATAAGAAAGATGCAATGGTGACTTGAAGAGACAGAATGATAAAAGATCAATAGTAGACTTCAACCAGCTCCAGCACACGATGACGACGTGGGTTTTGAGAGAGATCCAAGACTGAAAGATGGCTGATCCCGAGAGCACTTTTCCAGCTGCCAACTTAACCATCCACATGGTGAGCCCACCAGCCACTCTTCAGGAAGAAGGTGAAACTGTCCTTACTGTTCACTCTGGCCGGTACTGGAAGGTCCGAGAGAGAAGAACCATGTTCTCTGGGAAACAGCTAGAAGAATTAAAGAAGTTGTTCGTCATGAATCCGTATCTCACCTCTGAACGCAAGAACTCCATAGCCTTGAAAATGGGTTTACCTTCGAGGGTAAGAATCGCAGAGCAAAAGCCAGGAAAAGTGACCAAGAGTATTTACCTCTAAAACAAGAAGCTCAACAACAGCACCTCATGGAGGAATAAGTCCAGACCAGCCCACCACCCAGGAGGAATTTAGACTCAGAGCTCAGTTCCCCAGATGACTTCTCTCCTGGCCCTCTGGTTTATATACAGCACAGGGTCCCCTCATTTCAACTCAGCCTTTGTCCCAGCCCTAAAAAAATGCCACTCGGGCCACTTTGATGGCCATCAAATAATCCATTTTGGCTGCTGCCAGGACTCCAACATCTATTACCTCCATCCTCTTCTGCATTCCCAACAGTGTCCAGGCTCAGTGTCTAATAAGCTCTTGGACCCTGGCTCTCCAAGGGCTTAGCAAATAAACAGAGACTCGCGTGAGGAGGAATCCCCACCCTCTTCCCTTCTTGCTCCCAGAACTTAGAACCTCAGAAGCCGTTCATTGTGGTCGGAGCTGACCTTCCCCCGGGGTCCTGATGCTGTAGGTAGCACAGGAGGACATTGCCCCCCTCTTTCTGAGGAAATGGGCCGGCTGGATTCAAATTTGCCAGAGACACAGAGTGTTTGGTATAACTGGACTGAAAGCTTCCTTTCTACCTTCACGGTCTTCATTGTTGTCAAGAATCATCGCGTCAACTACAACTCACAGCGACCCTCCGAACAACAGATCTGAACTGTACTGCGCCGCCCTCACCCACTCTGCTAGCTGACTGTTGAAACCACCATGTCAATCTTTTTGAAGGTCTTCCTCTCTTTTCTCTGTCACCTCTCCTGGCATGATGTCTTTTTTCCCCTGGGATTCTTTCTTCAACAAGGGGGAAAAAAAAAGAAAAGAAAAAGAAGAAGAAGAAAGAAAAGAAATTGGGAAAAACAAAAAAGAAAGAATAACAAAACAGAGAAAAACACTAACGCAAAAAAAAAAAAAAGAAAGAAAAAGAAATTAAAAAAAGGAAAGAAACGGAACCGACTATGACCTGGACCAGGCGTATCTCAGTCTTTCAAGTCACATCATTGCTATGAGTCAAAGTTATGCAACAACACCCCTCACTGTTGTGTGGGTATTTTTTAAAGGGGGGGTAATTTAAAAAAAATGACTTGGATTCTGACTCACGCAACAAAGGTCTTAAGCCTTCAGCCTTTGTGAGAACTGCCATTCCTGCTTTTTTAACCTATGAATAAAATGAAATGAGATCAATGAAGCAAAGAAAAAAAAAGATCAATAGTAATTATACAAAATATATTGCATTTCAATCACTGTATAAAACATAATATACGTTAATGAACACAATGTATGTGAATGATTGTATATAAATAGTGTACATGGATGAGGACAACAGTTATATCACTTGAAGAAAAAAGAACTGGCTAACACAGAACTATATTCTGAAGCAATGTTTGATCAAGAGTCAATGGTAATAAAGGAAGAAGGTAATAAATGAACATGCTCATACTGTGCTGAAGGCATTGGCAAAAACTAAGACCCCAATAATCGATAGAATGCTAACTAAAATGTTTCAACAAAGATGCAGCCCTAAAACGTGGAAGACAGTTATCTGCCCAACTGATTGGAAGAGATCCATATTTGTTCCCATTCCCCACATAGTGACCCAGCCTAATGTTGAAATAATTGAATAATATAATTAATATAATGTAAGAAAAATCTTGCTTAAGATTATTGAAAAATTAATAAAACAGTACCTCAACACAGAACTTCCAGATATTCATGTCAGATTTACAAGACATTTGAAAACAAACCAGGAGGTGGGTGGGCAAAGATAGAAATGTGGACTCTAACTGGGAGACACTCATAATAATGTAGATAAAACATGATGTTGAAATCCTATATGAATGGTAACTTAATGAAAGAGGAGCAAATATAAGAGGCAGAGAGGCAAGGAGACAATGCCGTGTGACCCTGGTGGTGCCATAGGAGAAGCTGGGTGTCCAGAAGCACTTGAAGCACGAACCAGATTCTTCCTCAAACTCACAGAATGACTATATGCGACAGCCACCCAAATATCTAGCCTGAAGAATTAGGAGTAAATAAATTTCTCTTCTTGTAAGCCTCCAGTTCTGTGGTATTTTGCCATAAAAGCTCTAGAAGGTAATTGAAGTTAAGAGAGTGTATTGGAGCATCAAAAGAGCAAGAGGAGGTGAAGAAAAGCACTGGGCACTGGAAGACTTCAGAAGTTTGTAGACTAGTGAGATTGTTGTTGTTGTTATGTGCCATAGAATCGTTTGCGACTAATAGTGACCCTATGCACAAC
>NW_006399807.1:13106124-13107316 GCF_000299155.1 Elephantulus edwardii | reverse complement strand
TGTTTCATTGATTATGCAAAGGCGTTTGACTGTGTGGATCATAACAAACTGTGGCTGACTCTGAGAAGAATGGGAATCCCAGAACATTTGTTTGTGCTAATGTGAAACCTATACTTGGACCTTGGACCAGGAGGCAGTAGTCAGAACAGAGCAGGGTAACACTGCATAGAGTGAGATTAGGGAAAATGAACAATTGAAACAATTGAAAGTGAAGGACTAGTCAGTTGACAGGAGGAAAAATCAGGAGCCTGGGGGATCATGGAAGCCAAGTGTCTGTCAACTCCGCCAAATGCTGCCAAGAGGTCAAATAAGGTATTTAGTTGTTGGTCTTAACCAATAAGACTTTGGCAAGAGAAATTTTGCTGAAATTGTGTGGTTGGACTGGACAAGATTTCAGACCATTTGATGAAGACATAGAGTCTAGACAAATCCTGTGGCAGAAAGTAAGCACAGCAGAGGAACACTGGTGATGTAATTCTTAAGTACCTGGTTGCAAACAGAAGACTGGTAGTTCAAATTCATAGACTAGTTCACTGAAATGAGGTGTGACAATAACGGTGTGAACCCCATGGGGCAGTTCTGCTCTGTTCTCTATGATCTGTGAATTGGAATTGACACTTTCGGGGATGAGAAGCAGGTTGGCATATCACAGATCTTCTGGTTCTTGGTTCATCCTCACGTCAGTATGTCAGTAAGGTCCTGCCGCAAGTACAGCTTAATGACCAAAAGCACAGGCTTTAGAACTGAGTGACCTAGGTTCAGAATTCCAGCTCTATTTCTTCCTGTCTGTATGACTATGGTCACTTTTCTACTCTCTCTCTCTGCCTTCCTAAGTCAACTCCACCATCACGTTGATCGGCCTCATAGTAACCTTAACTCGATTATATCACCAAGTCGACTCTGCCTTATAGTGACCCTCCCTCCATCTGTCCCCAAGTCTGTGAATCTTAACAGGAGGAGACAGCTCATCTTTCTCCTTCAGAGCTGCTGGTTGATCTGGATTGCCTGAGATGCGAGACCTTTGGGTTAGGAGACTAACAATCACCAACTAGGTCACCAGGGCTCCTTCTTAACCTTTCTAAGATTACTTTACATCATTGGCCACAATATTGATAATATTATTGGCAGTAATGTTGTTGTTGTTATGTGCTGTCGAGTCGTTTGCGACTCATAGCGACCCTATGTACAACAG
>NW_006399807.1:13099079-13105684 GCF_000299155.1 Elephantulus edwardii | reverse complement strand
TGGTGGATTTGAACCATATACCTCTGGGATTGCAGTGCAGCTTCTTGCCGCTAGGCCACCAGAGCTCCCTTGAAGAGCTGTTCTTACGACTGAACAAGCTACGTATGTTTGATTTTCTGTCATCAGTTGAATCTTAATTTCATGTGCAGCTTTACCTCACTCAAAGTTTGCTCTCCAGAAATACCAAACAATCAAACAAAAAAGGCCCTTGTAGCTCCCCAAGATCCTCTCAGACAGAAAGCTAACTGGATTTTCTCAAGGTTTAGTCAGCTATGTGCCATTAACAAGAATCACCACTAGGGGGAGAACAAGGAAAAGTGAAAGGCGAAGGAACCGCTTTAAGTTGAGGATGGGAGTTCTGCTGAAGTTTGTCAGATACTGTCTGTCCAGTTTTCTGAAATGATATTGATCGCGTGATGTTTGTACTTGTCAGGACCTTTGTCAGGGATAGTCAGGACTTGTATAGTGTTTATTAAAATAAAAGGAAAAGGAAACCAAGAGAGGCACACATGCACAGAGGGATGGGAATAGGAAGGAAGGGAAAAAACAAGGATGGAAGGAGAGAAGGGAGAAGTCAACAGTCAATATTCTCTAGATCACCCCAGAGACCCCTGTGTCTCAGGGGAGAACATTGACCACAAGCTGAGAAAGGAGTGGAGGAAAAGAAAGAGAAGAAGAGATGGAAGAAAAGGGGAAGAAGAGGAGGAGGAAGTGAGACTTGGTTAAAGAAAGAAAAGAAAGCAGAAACCATCAGTGACAGTTTAGTTTCCATAAAGCACCCCTCTCCCCCCATCTCTCCGGATTGCCACTACTGAGTGGAGAAAGCCTGGAGGTGCAGAGTTAAGGAGATACCCAGCAAAGCCATGGTAGGCACATGGGCCAAAAAGAATCCCAGTTGTTCCGACTGAACCTTTTTTTTTGAGATTGTAGGAGCAGGTAGCAAGTGGAAGCAAAGCAGCACACCTAATTTTTGTCAAAAAAAAAAATAAAGAAAATCCAAAAACTCTCAAACTGACCCCAGAATCTCTTCTTTCAGATATGCTGCTAACCTCTTCCTTGGATTTGTTTCTGATGAAATATTAGAAGTGTTAGCTTGCTGAGATTAGCTTTTTTTCACTTTCCTTTTCTTTTCTTTCCTTAATGCTGTGAATACCTGAGGGGTGGTAGGCCTTAGACATTTTTTTTAAGTTTTTTCATTTTAGATTGATTTTCATGAAAGTTTAAAGAGACTTTGGATTTCCATTCATTCATTGTTACACTTTTCTCCATGACCACCCCTCCCCCCAATTAGCTTTTCTTTTTGAAAATAAGAGAAAACTTCTTTCATTGTTATTCAATCCCTCCCCCAGTCCACTCCACTATGCTACCTTTTTTCTGGACTACTGTCATAACAATAATATCTAATCATGTCAGTCCTCTTTTGTAACAGTAGCCTTATGCCATATTTGTCTTTTTGTGACTGAGATATTTCACTCAGCATAATGTCCTCCAGGGTCACCCACTTTGTGTAATATTTCAGGAGTTCCTTATTTTTCAAAGCAGCATAGTATTCCATTGTGTGAATATACCACAGCTTCTCTATTCATTTGTTTATTGATGGGCACTTAGTTTGTTTCCAACTCTTCACTATTGTGAACAAAGCTGAAATAAACATATGTGTTCATGAATCTGTTCAGGTGGCACTTATGGTTTCTTTAGGGAATATTCCCAGTAGTGGAATTGCTGGGTCAAATGGTATCTCTATTTGCAACTTTTTGAGAAAGCACCTTCCATAGTGGTTGCACCATTTACACTCCCACCAACAGTGAATAAGCATTCCAATTTCTCCACCACCATGCCAGCATTTGTGGTAAAAAGGGAAGCCACAGATTGGGAAAAAGTATTTGGTAATGATATGTCAGATAAGGGACATTTTTCTAGAATTTATAAAATACTTGAGCAACACAACAGGATAAAGGTAAAGAACCCAATTGAGAAATGGGCACAGGATATGAACAGATACTTCACCAAAGTAGACATTCAGATGGCAAACACATGAAAAAATGTTCAAAATTCCTAGCTCTAAGAGAGATGCATATCAAAACAACCATGAGATATCAATCATCTCATCCCAGTAAGAATAGCAAAATTTAACAGAACAAAAGACATGGTTTTTAAGATGTGAGAAAATAGTGTGGCTTTGTTATTTTAGTTAATCACAAACAAGTTCATCCTGGAGAGGGTAAATCCGGGTTGTTCCTTGGAGGCAAAGATTCTGAAGCCTCATCTGACATACTTTGGACATGTTGTAAAGAGGGACCAGCCTCTGGAGATGTACGTGATGCTTGGGAGCTGGAGGAACAGAAGAGTCGGGAAAGACCCTCTTTGAGGTGGATTGGTTCAGTGACTAGGATAATGGGTTGGAGACAGTGTGATTGGCACAGGATAGAGCAGGTTTTAGGACTGTTGTACCTAGGGTCACTATGAGTCACAGGTGATTCGACAGCATATAACAACAATAAAATATATTGGTTTTTATTTGGGGGAAAATGGACTTATTTCTCTTGTATCCGGTTGGCTATCAAATTATTTTTGATAATTGAAGCAGCAAATTAAACACAAATTTATAACATTATATCCAGAATTTTTAGCTACTTAAGTACCAAACAGCACTTTTTAGATACACCTAGTAAATGCTGTTGTTGTTGTTTACAATCAAGCCGAGCAATGCTCATAGCAACCCCATGAACAAAAGGCCTGAAGCCTTTCTATAACTATTGCCATTTATCAAAGTTCGTAGAGTTTCCAGAGGCATGTTGTTAAGGAAGTGGGTGCCACTCCTCCTTCCAAACTAAATACTAGTTTGTGATATATATGTATAAGTAATATATTGTGTCTAGATGATAGAAGAAGATGCCTTTAAGATGTGGTGCTGAAGAAAAGAACTGAGTATCTATCTCTTGGACTTCCAAAAGAACAAATGTTCTTTTGTTTTGTTTGTTCTCTTTTAGAGAAAGTGTGGCCAGAGTGCTCTTTGGAGGCAAGGGTAATGAAACTTTGTCTCACATACTTTGGGCCTTGTAAAAGTAACAGTGATAACATGGGGTGGTCAACTCTGAGTCCTACATGTTTCATAAAGGGGGATTATCCCAATTAATATCATCCATATTATCAAACAAATACTTACATGGTCAGAGGTGCCACCCCACATGCCACTGCACCTAGTTCTACCAATCATTGTATCTAATATTCATTGCAAATTGACGCAAAGACTATACTTATAGTTGTGGAGTTTATTAGGGAATAGGTTTAGGGGTGGAGGGAGAGAAAGGATATGAAAGTCCAGGTTTAGTAAATAGTAGTCCCAAGATAGACTAACAACAAGACGCAATTCCTTAGCTAACTGAGACAGCTTCTTTGTTAAGAGATGAAAGTCTAGATTCAGTTCAGCAGCACAAATTGCACCTCTGGTTTCCTCAATCATCCAACAAGCTTTGTCTCATAGCAGTCACAAGTTAACTCTTCATTCAGTTATCCAGAAGCAAAACCTTTAATTTTGGCTGCAACCTTACCACGATCTCTTCACAGTCTGCCACAGACTGTTCACTCAGTGTGTGAAAAGCACTCTCTTCTATTGGGCCAACAGCTATTGATGATTTGTAAGATTATGTGCCCACAGTTGAGGTAGCTGGAGACGAGGCCCCCAACAGTGGATGTTGTTGATTGCCTTCGAGTCGACCATGACTCATTGCAGCACGATGAATAAAAGGCCTGAAGCCCCTCTACAACTATCGATGTATATCAAAGTTCATAGAGTTTCTGGAGGCATGTTACGTAGGATGTGGATGCCACTCCTGCTTCCAAACCTGTCATAGTAAGTTATTGTTGCCTGTGATGTGTAGCAGCTCTAAATACAGCAACTCTGAACTCTTCCCTGTCCTGAGCCAGTCTCACTAATTCTGACACAACTACCCCCATTGCACCAGTTAATGTATCAGTCCATCTCATATGGGGTCTTCCTCTCCTGCTTTGTCCGTTCATCCTTCCGAGTATAACGTCCTTCTCCAAGGACCTATCTCTCCTGGCCATGTCGCCAAAGTAAGTGAGGCAGAGCTTCAAAATTCTAGCCTCCAAGGAGAGATTTGGTTTCACCCTCTGCAAGACATATTTATTTGTGTTTTTGGGTTTTGTTTGTTTTGGCAGTCTATGAAAACTCTACTCCAGCACCACAACTCGAAGGCATTGATTCTTCTTCTGCCATTCTCAGCCATTGTCCAACTCTCTGAAGCGTAACAAGTAATTGAGAAGACCATGGCCTGGATTAGGTGCACCTGTACATCTAGACTGACATTGTTGCTTTACAGTACTCTGGAGAGGTCCATGACAGTAGATTTTCCCAATGTAAATTGTCTTTTGATTTCCTGACTGCTAGTGTTAAGAGTGAGCACATCCAGGGCAGCATCTGTTTGTTGAAATAAATCAATTGGTATGCTGTCAACTCCTGGAGCTTTGTTTTTTGCCAATTCCTTCAGAGCAACTTGAGCTTTCTCCTTCATCACCATAGGCTCTTGCTCATATGTTATTTCATTAAATTCCTCTGTGTCAGCCAATTCCTTCTGATACAGTGACTCTGTGTACTCCTTCCATCTTCTGAAGCTTCATCTGACATACTTTGGGCGTGTTGCAAGGAGGGACTGGTCCTTGGATAGGGACGTCATGTATGGGAGAGTGGAGGGACTGTGCAGGAGAGGAGGACCCTCGATGAGATGGTTAGATTCTGTGAGTCGAGTGGTGGAAATGAGTGTGTTTGAGACTATGAGGTTGGCACAGGATAGTACGGCATTTAGGGCTCTTGTACATAGGTTCGCTATGAGTCAAGATTGACTCGATGGCACATAAGATCAATACCAACAGTGTTAAGAGTGTTGAATGTGGATCGGAGTAAGCTGTAATTATTAACAAATTCAATCTCTTCTCCCTCTATTATGGTGTTACCAATTGGCCCAGTAGTGAGAATCTTTGTCTTCTTGATGTAGAGCTTCAATCCTTACGGAAGACTACAGTTCTTGACCTTTCGCAGCAAGTGCTTCAGGTTTTCGTTAGTTTCAACAAGCAAGGTGATGTCATCTGAATACTGTATGGTGTTAATGAGTCCTCCTCCAATTTTGATGCCACACTCCTCCTCATAAAGTCCTGCTTCCCAAATGATCGGTTCTGTGTACAGGTTGAAACAGTATTGGGACAGGATGCATCCCTGACACATTCCTTTCCTGGTTTTAAAACATGCAGTGTTTCCTTGCTCTGTTCTGAGGACTGTTTCTTGGTCCAAGTATAGGTTTCATATAAACACAATCAAGTGTTCTGCATTTGTCATTTTCCTCAAGGTTAGCCACAACTTATCGTGATCCACACAGTCAAACGCCTTTGTATAGTCAATGAAACATAGATAGACATTCTTTGGTACTCTCTGCTTTCTGCCAAGATCTTTCTTGACATTGGCAATAATGTCCCTAATGCCACAACCTCTTCTAAATCCAGCTTGTATTTCTAGGAGTTCTCTGTCAATGTACTGTTCAAGTGTTTTCTGGATAATCTTCAGCAGGATTTTGCTAGTGTGTGATAATTAGTGACATTATTCCATAGTTTCCACACTCTGTGGGGTCACCTTTTTTTTGGAATGCAAATAAATATGGATCTCTTCCAGTCAGTTGGCCAAGTAGCTGTCCTCCAGATTTCTTGGTACAACTTGGTGAGCACATGAAGGGCGGCATCTGTTCATTGAAATATGTCAATTGGACAACCCAGAGCAGCCGCAACCCAGCGCAGCCGCAACGCTGGAATTTGAACCACACAAAGGATAGATGAGTCCCAGCCAAAAGACACCAGCCAAGCCACTGTGGAACCAGGAGCAAGTAGGGAGCAACCACTCTCCACCTTGTGACTCAGGAGAGCAACCAACTGCCCCCAGCCTCCAAAAGACCCTGGAGGAGCAACTGCCTGCCGGTTGCAGCATAACCCTGGAGAAGGGACTGCCAACCACTGCATGACCCTAAGGAGCAACCACCCCCTGCTGCCGTGTGACCCCAGAGGAGCGAAGGCCTGCCACCATGTGACCTCCCTGTGGCCCGTTGCCTCGTGACCCCAACTCCCGCCCTGCAGCTGCATAAACACCTGGTGCTGCCCAAGCTCAGCCCCCTGCCTCCCAGCCATGTGCTCCCCCTCAGCCCGGTGCTCCCGTGCCCCCCCCAGTCACGTGCATCATCACCCCTTACCCCCACCGCTCCACAACTACGTGGCTCCATCTCAGCCCTGCGATCTCAGTGGCTCCCAAGAGCCACTAGAGAGTCCTTCACACCACAGAGACCAACCAACGCGACGAGCTGTTGACAGTAGGATTTCAAATCAGAACATTTGTTGCAGCAATTCCTTTTGAAGCTCTTGTTGTTGTTATGTGCCGTCGAGTCGTTTGCGACTCATAGCGACCCTATGTACAACAGCCCTAAACTCTGGTCTATCCTGTGCCAATCTCATTGCCTCTGACACACCCATCCTGATTACCCCAGTCACTGAATCAATCCACCTCATAGAGGGTCTTCCCCTCCTGCGCTGTCCCTCCACTCTGCCCA
>NW_006399807.1:13096669-13098529 GCF_000299155.1 Elephantulus edwardii | reverse complement strand
AGCAAGTGCACGAGGTCCTCCTCAGTTTCAGCGAGCAGGGTTGTGTCATCTGCATAACACAGATTGCTGATAGATCGTCCACCAATCCTAACACCATGCTACAGGACCACAAAGGCATGTTGAAGATCCAGCCATCACCTGGAGCCACCAGACACTACCCAAGGGCATGCCTACTGGTGGGGAATTTGGCCAAGCTCTCTTGGACCACACTGACTGCCCAGGAACGAGCCAGCCAGTGGTAATCTGTCTGAATTTTTGTTGACTCTGCAGACCAGCCAGAGGCTGTTGGGTCACTGGAAATTTGACTCTGACTTTTCCAGTACCATTAGACCTAGGACCTTGCTTGGAGAGGGGCTGCTGCATGAGCGCACCTGCTTAAGTGCCACTGGGCAGGGGCCACTGAGTGAAAACCACTGGGTAGGAAAGGGACAGTGGGAATTTGAGTAGGGTCCCCAGTCGTGAGCATACCCAGATAGCTGAAGTTCGAATGAGGTCCCCCAAGGGTTTGACCTATCCTTGCAATCACCCCAACCCTGTGCATGCCTCACCCCATTTGGCTCCCCATCATTGCCTACACGTCTGGTCAATCAACTTGTCTTTAATCGGGAGAACCTTGACCTGTCTTACCAACAATAGGTTGCTCTGACAGGCTCTCAACTGATATTTCCCTGAAGTCAGTAGTTCAGAGAAACAGACAAGTGGGGTGGTTACCCAACTGATCTCTAGAGCATTGTATTCAGATCAAGAACATATCAATGTCTCGAAGAAAGCAAGTTATCCCACACAATACATGAGCAAAGCAAGATGTCACCCCCCCAATGGTGACAAAGTATGAGTGGATTTCCTGAAGCTAGAATGTCTGATGGAACTTTCTGACACAGAATTTAAAAGAAGAATGATGAAATATATTCAGTGAATAAAAGACAAATTTGATGAATTAGACGATACTACAAGCGAAAAACATTAGGATCTAAAAAAAAACCACCACAATACATAACAAGGCAGAGAAAACAAATGAGGCATTAGCAGCACTGGAAAAATAAGAAATCACTATCCAAATTATAAGATCCAATGTTTCAGAGGCTGTCAATATGATGGAAAGACACATGAGCAGAATTGAAGAGATGGAACACAGAACTAGTGAAATTGAAGACAGAATCATCACCACTGATCTTCTAGAGCAAAAAGCAGACTCAAAAAAGAAGGGAAAAGAAGAAAACCTAAAAATAATGTGGGACACCATCAAGAGAAATAATATGTGCATCATTGGAATCCCAGAAAAGGAAGAAGCAAGTAAAGGCACTGAAAAAGTTGTGGAAGAATTACTAGAGGAAAACTTTCCAGGCATAGTGAAGAACAAGAGAATATCTATTCAAGATGCTCACCAAACACCATATAGACTAGACCCCAAAAGAAAAAACGTCAAGGCATATCATAGTTAAATTTGTCAGAACAAAGATAAGGAGAGAATCCTGAAAGCAGCAAGGGAGAAACAAAGAGTAAAATATAAAGGAGAACAGATAAGATTAAATACTGATTACTCAGCAGAAACTATGCAAGCAAGAAGAGAGTGGAAGGACATATATCAGACACTCAGAGAACAAAACTGTCAAGCAAGAATACTGTACCCAGCAAAATTATCCATCAAATATGAAGGAGAGATCAAGATATTCCCAGAAAAGCAGAACCTAAGAGAGTTTGTAAAATAAGACCAGCATTGCAGGAAAGACTCAGAGATGTCCTTTTTACAGAGATACCACAGAAAGCATCATGGACCAAAGTAACTAGCAACAACACCAAAAAGAACTCAACACAATGATAGCAATAAAACCTTGCCTCTCAATAATCACACTGAATGTG
>NW_006399807.1:13077237-13091804 GCF_000299155.1 Elephantulus edwardii | reverse complement strand
TTATCACGGCTTTGTTCACAATAGCAAGGAGTTGGAAACAACCTAAGTGCCCATCAACAAATGAATGGATAGAGAAGCTGTGGTATATTTACACAATGGAATACTACGCTGCATTGAAAAACAAGGAACTCATGCAATATTATTCAAAATGGGTGACCCCGGAAGACATTATGCTGAGTGAAGGATCTCAGCACAAAAGGACAAATACTGCATGGTGCCACTGTTCTAAAACAGTACTGACCTCAGGGTTGGGGAAAGACTGAGAAAGATGGGTTCAATAATGTATACTGCACTGAAACAGATGAGGGAGAAAATTGTTTAAAAGGGATATGTGATTAGGTATTTTGACAGGCATCTAGAGTGAAGGCTACAAGGTCGAATGGATCTGAGGGAGGGATTGTAAAAGAAGGGAAACATTTTCCTTTTACCCTAAGAGGGTAGTGTACTAGGGCAGAGGGTTTGGAGCGGGAAAAGTCAACAATGAATGAATGGAAATCGAAAGTCTTTGTACATTTTTACTAAAATTCATAATAAATTTAAATTTAAAAAATTTAAAAAAAGAAATAGTCAATTGGTATCCCATCAATTCCTGGGGCTTTAGAAAAGTCAATTTTCAAAGTTCTTACACCACGTTCTATAAGCATGTTGTTAGGAGAGTCTACTGCATGGAAAGTGACATCATGCTCTTAAAGGTAGGAGATCAGTGAAGAAAAGGAAGACTTTCAACCAGGTAAATAGTTATTGTGACTACAACAATGGGCTCAAGCATGTCAGAGAGAATTAGGATGGTGCAAGATAGGACAGGGTTTAGATCTGTTATTCACAAGGTGACTATGAGTCATACTTGACAGCACATAACAAGAGCTAGAAGAAACAAGTGGTTTGAGATAAGCTAATAGTTATTAACCTAATAGTTATTGTTATGAACAGCCTATTAATCTGCTTGTGTAAAAAATTACAGCCAAGAAAACTGTATGGAACAAGCTTGTCTGTAACTTGTGTGTTGCCATGGATACAAATCAACTTAATTGAAATGTTTGGGTGGTTTTTTTCTTGTTGGAACTATGTAATCTTAGACTCTCTGTATTAACATAGCCAGAGGAACAGAAATGATTTTGTAGTTAATTGTTTCTTTTTCTTCCAGACAAGTATATATGTATATATGCAGTTTGTTTTTATGTATGTATGTATATATGTACATTAGTTTCTTTGGGGTTTAAAACTGTAAAATGCATTCTTTATATTATGAAAAGTAAGATTGAAAGTGGTCCATCACAATATTTCAAAATACCAAAAATAATAAGGAAAGACTTAAGAGAAATATCAAATCCTATCATCCAGAGACAGTCACTATTAGCATTTTGGTGCATGTTCATGCAGTTTTTAAGCTTTACAAACTCATATTTTTAAATTTCAAAATTAAGTTATGCCCACTAAATGTGAACATTCAATGTCTTCCAGTTTTTCTTTCTTCACTGAATATATCATGACTGTTTTCCAGACATAAACATCTAAATATAACGTGTTTTTTGAAAGCAAAGCATTGAGATAAATGGTGCTCTGGTGGCTTAATGAGAAGTAATTGTGCTGCCAACTTACAGTCAGCTGCTCCTCTGTGGGAGAATGGCTGGTCATTCCTTCCCATGTGATTTACCGCTTCTGAAAACCTGCTAGAGGGTCAGTGATGGGATGGCTCTGACTTGATGGTTGGTTGTTGTTGTTATATGCCGTTGAGTCACATGTGACTCTTAGTGACCCTATGTACAACAGCCCTAAACTCTGCTCTATTCTGTGACATCCTCACTGTCTCTGACACAGCTAGCCCCATTACCCTGTGACTGAATCAGTCCATGTCATAGAGGGTCTTCCTCTCCTCTACCCTCCCAAGCATAACATCCCTCTTCAAGGACTGTCGCTCCTTGCAGCATGTTCAAAGTATGTCAGACGAAGCTTCAGAATCCTTGCCTCCAAGGAGCAGCCCGGCTTCACCCTCTCCAGGACAAACCTGTTTGTTTTCCTAACAGTCCATGGTATATTCAATACTCTTCTCCAACACCACAGCTGTAAGGCATCAATTTTCCTTCTATCATCCATAGTCATTGTCCAGCTCTCAAATGCATAGCAAGTGATTGCAAAGGCCGTGGCATGTATCAGGCCCACCTTAATCTCCAGACTGACATCCTTCTACTTCAGCACTTTAGAGAGGTCTCTAACCACAGACTTTCTGGTCGCAATATGTCTTTTAACTTCCTGGCTGCTGGTGCCAAGTGTGTTGACTGTGGATCTGAGCAAACCAAAACTGAACAATCTCAATCTCTTCACCACCCATTATGATGCTGCCAATCAGCCCAGTGGTGAGAATCTTTGTTTTCTTGATATTAACCTTCCACAGCAAGTGATTCAGGTCCTCTCAGTTTCAGCAAGCAGGGTTGTGTCATCTGTATGATGCAGATTGTTGATGATTCTTCCTCCAATCCTGATGCCACATTTCTCCTCATAGAGCCCAGCCTCCCAGATAATCTGTTCTGCATAAAGATTGAAAAGGTATGGATACAGGACACAGCCCTGGCGTACACCCTTTCCAGTTTTGAACCAGGCAGTGTTTCCTTGCTCTGTTCTGATGACTGCCTCCTGGTCCAAATATAGATTTCACAGTAGCACACACAATTCCTTAGAATTACAAATTATAGAAATCAAAAGAGTAAGATTTTCCCAAGGACAAAAGCCTGCAAGGCCAGAAGATGTAGGATGGAAGGATTAATGGAAAAGAGAATTGTAGGAATGAGTGGGTAAAATATGATTATACTGTGAATATTGTAATTAATGTTCTTTTTAACTGTGACTTGAAGAAAAGTTTACAGAAAAATTGGGTTTTCATATAAGCAAAGTTTCAAAACAAAATATTTAACTCATTGAATGAAAAGTCAATTTGCTTTGTAAAAGTTCACTCAAATCACTATTAAAAGTTGATAGGTTTTAAAAGATAATGAAACAATTAAAGAAATATGAATAGCCCATGTTAAATTGTAATACTTATGGTTCTCAGGCTAATTAAATAATTTCCAAATATTTATCATTCTCCTCAGTGACTGAGCTTTTTTTGGGTGTGTGTGTGTGTGTGTCAGGTCTTTCTTCTTTTTTTAAAAAAAATTATCATTAATTTCAGTAAAAATTTACAGAGAATTTGGATTTCCATTCATTCATTTTTGCACTTTTCTCCCCTCCCAACCCTCCCCCCTAGTACACTACCCTCTTGAAAAAGCAAAAGAAAAATTCTTTCATTGTTTTACAAACCCTCTCCCAGGTCCACTCCACCATGTAGCCTTCACTCTAGACACATGTCATGACAAAAATATGTAACCACATATCCCTTTTAAACAGTTTCTACCTTACCTGTTTCAAAGCAGTATACATCATTGAACCCATCTTTCTCAGTCTCCCCAACCCTGATGTCAGTCCTGTTTTAGAACAGTGGCACCATGCAGTATTTGTCCTTTTGTGACTGAGATCCTTCACTCAGCATAATGTCCTCCAGGGTCACCCATTTTGAATAACATTGCATGTGTTCCTTGTTTTTCAGTGCAGCGTAGTATTCAATTCTCTATCCATTCGTTTGTTGATGGGCACTTAGGTTGTTTCCAACTCCTTGCTATTGTGAACAAAGCCGCAATAAACATGGATATGCATATACCTTCTTGGATGTCAGTTATGGTCTCTTTGGGGTATATTCTCAGTAGTGGAATTGCTGGGTCAAATGATATCTCTATTTGCAACTTTTTGAGAACGCGCCATACCGCCTGCCACAGTGGTTGCACCATTTTACACTCCCACCAACAGTGAACAAGGGTTCCAGTTTCTCCACAACCTCGCAAGCATTTGTTGCTTGCTGTTCTGTAAATTTTGCTATTCTTACTGGGGTGAGATGATATCTCATAGTTGTTTTGATTTGCATCTCTCTTAGAGCTAGGGATTTTGAACATTTCTTCATGTGCTTGTTTGCCATCTGAATGTCTTCTTTGGTGAAGTGTCTGTTCATTTCCTGTGCCCCTTTTTCTATTGGATTATTTACCTTTATCTTATTGTGGTGCTCAAGCATTTTATAAATTCTAGATATGTGGATGTCCCTTATCTGATATGTCATTATCACTTCCTGACCTTTAAAAAGCACAAGAAAATGTTATTTTTTTTCTTGTATTCATTTTTAAACTTTTGTATTTATTTTTTTCCTGAAATCATGAATTTGTAATATAATTGAAGAAAAACCCCAGCAACTCCCTTCAGCTGACATCCCCTTTGTCATTACCTATAATTCTTCCTTGTTCTTTCTGATCCAAGGAAATAAAAATTATGTTTTTAAAGTGTCTTGACAGGATGTTTCCAAATATTGGACATTGAAAACTCAGTTAATAATCACCTTTTAGGAGACATCTGACCTAGAAATCAAGTAGTACATGTGGCCAAAGAAAACAAGAGAGAGGGTTCGTCTAAAATCACAGGTCATCTTTCCCCTTCTACCTCTAATCTGTTAGCAATGCTTAACAAAAGGGCTCCTTACATTCAAGGTAACTCCACAATGAAGGGGACTTTTAAAAATCCACCTCTCTATTAACAGTTTGTAACAAACAGGCTAACTCATTTATGCAAAGTTCTACAAGGAAGGGGACTTTTAGAAAATATAATAATAACATTTTTCTTTATTGACAACAGTCCATATTTGGGCTGCACCCAGGAAAAGCACTGCCAATTCACCCCCCCAAACACACACACATTTGGGTATTCTACTTTGGGAATTCACCAGATGTGACCCTGCTTTGAAGATATTCTCATTAGTTTTCAGAGGCCAACAAGGACGGAAGATGCTGAAAGATAAGCTTTTGCCAAACTGGAAGATAATATAGTAACATTTTAATTCTCAGAATCGTTTAGGAAGTTCTAAAGAGGGAATTAGTAGAATTATAGAGGAGGGGGGGTGAGGAAAGGAATAATGGTGATCTCATGTGTGCTAGATTCTAACTGCCCTCCATAGGGTTTGCAATAGCTGCCTTTTCAGTAGTGGATTTCCAGATATTTCTCCTGAGATGTCTCTACTTGGAGTCCATCCTTCACCCAGTTAACCTCAAAGCACCATCTGCACAACCCAGAGTCTCAGATATAGACATACATATTAAGGAACCCTCATAGCACAGTGGTTGAACACTCACCTTCTAACCTCTTGATGGGTTTAAAAAAAAAAGCTGTTGAACCCAGTGTACAATAGATTGAAACAGTGCCCGGTTCTGCATCGTATCCACTGTCTCTGCTGTTCTTGCTTAGACCCATTATTGTAGTCATTGTTACAATCATCTCTTTGAGAGTATTCCTCTTTTTCACTGACCTTCTGGCAGGAGAAGAATTGATGCCTTTGTGTTGTGTTGCCAGAGAAGAGAATTGATCATACTAGACTACCAAAAGTAAGAATGTGTCTGTCCTGAAGAAGGTAAAACCAAGCCACACTCCGATTTTGAGACTCCTTACATACTTTGGGCATGTTGTGGCCGGAGGGAGCAGTCTTGGAAGGATGGAGGGACAAGGCAGGAGAGGACCATCCTGGATTAGATGAATTGACACAACAACTGGCGTAATGAGAATACATGTGTCAGAGACACAGCTTAGGATAGAGCAGGGTTCAGAGCTAGTGTGCATGTATTCACTATGAAGTATAGTCAACTCGATGGCACATAACAACCACCACCAAGAATGAATGATGTTCTTTTCTTTCTTTTCAAATATTGGCCCTTCCTGGCAGCATGCCATAAGTGTGTGTGAGATAATGTCTCACTGTCCTTGCTTCTAAGGACCATTGGCTGCACTTCTTTGAAAATAGATTTGTTTGTTCTTTTGACAGGCCATAGTGTATTCAGTATTCTTCACCAACACCGCAATTTAATGCAAAGGCATCGCTTCTTCTCTGGTCTTGTTTATGCATGCGGCATAACTGAAAGTACTACGGCTTGGATCAGATATACCTTTCTCTTTAACTTACCTTGTTTTTTAGTTTTATAGAGATCATTTGCAGTTGCTTTGCTGCATGCAGTATGTCCTTTGGTTTCTTTACTGCTGCTTGAATCAGTTGTCAGTTTAAGTGAAATTAAATCATTGACAACTTCATTCTTTTCTCCATTTATCATGATATTACCTATTGGTTCAGTTGTAAAGATTTTTGTTTTCTTTATGTTGAGCTAGAATCCATGCTAAAAGCCGTATTCAGTCTTATTAGTAAGTGGTCAGATCTTTGCTATCCTCAGATAAGTGTGTGGTTATCTCCATGCCACAGATTGTTAATGAATCTCCTCTAATACTGATGCTTCAATCTTGTTCATGTAGTGCAGCTTGTTGAATTATTTGCTCAATATCTAGATTGATCAGTTATGATGAAAAGACACAATCTTGATGGGCACCTTTCCTGATTTTTAAACCATGCACTGTTTAATTGGTCTGTGTCCAAGTTCACTACAGCACAATTAAGTGTCATGGAATCACAGTTCTTTGCATTTTTTTCAGAAATGTGTTGTTATTAGGCACATGGTTGAATGTTTCTGCATTTTCAATAAAACACAGACAAACATCTTCCTGATTCTATTTTTGTCCTGATTTCATTTGTGTTAATGTATTAGTACAAATTTTTATTGATGATATTATTTGATCATTTGCACATTCTTTTGGATCACTCTTCTTTGGATTGGGCATTGATAGAAATCTCTGGAAGATAGTTGGCCAATTAGCTGACATCCACAGTTTTTAGCATAGGCAAGTGAGCACTTCCAGAGCTGTATCTCTTTGTCAAAACATCTCCATTGGCAGTCCATCGACTCTGGAGCTTTATTTTTACCAGTTTCTTTAGTTCAGCAGACTTTATTCTTCAGTACCATTGGTTCTTGATCATATGCTACTTCCTAAAATAGAGCATTTCGTTACCGTGACTGTATATTCCTTCTAAATTATTTTGATGCTTCCTGAGCCCACCAGTGCTTTATCTACAAAACCGTCTTGTGTTGCAATACAAGACTGGCTTGTCCCCCCACCCCCACATCAATTCTTTCAATTTTAATAATGCAAGTACATTTTTCCCCCTTTTCATTTTCTAGCTACAGTTCATTTCACATTTCATTATAATATTTAGTTTCTTTTTAGTTTCTGTACAGATCTGTTATTTGATTTCTTCCATTCACCTTTGTTTCTATGCACTATAGGGCATATTTCAAAGTCCCTGCTGACATCTATTTGGCCTTTCCTACTTTCAGTGACACTTTTTTTCTTTCTTGACACATGATATCTGATGGCATCTCCCAGGTCATCTTGCCTTCACTCATTGGTGTTCATCGCATTGAATCTACTCTTTAGATGGTCTGTAAATTCAGATGGGCTACATTGAAGGTAATATTTTAGCTTTCATGAACTTGTTTTGTGTTTTCTCCAGCTTGAATTTGAAAAGGAGAAAGAAATGATCTTTGCACCATCAATCCCTGTCCTTGTTCCCAAATTGTTCAGTTATTGAGATTCTCCACTTTTTCTGTCCACAGATAGAGTTGATTTGGTTCCTGTGTATTCCTTCAGGCAAGGTCCACTTGTGTGGTCATGGATCGTTATGTCAAAAGTTAGCCGCTGTCAATATGAGATGGTCATGTAAGATTCTGTCATGCCATCTCTGGTGTCATTCCTATCACTATCGTTTCATTTAGAGTATGTTTGTGAGGTTTCCCCCCTTTGTTTCCAATTCAACAATATAGTTCTATATGTATTTGTGTGTGTGTATGAAGTTGTTGTGTGCCAGGGAGTAGACTACAACTCATATGCATAACACACCAGAACCTTGCCCTTTCCTATGCCTCATAATCTCTGACATACTCCAGCTCATCCTGCAGTTTGTCAGTCCATCTCTTTGAGGGCCTTCCTCTCTTCCTCTCAACCTCTGTCTTTCCCAGCATGATACCCTGTTCTTGTCTTTTGTGAATTTATTGATTTTATTGATTTATTTTTTAAGAAACACTTTTTTTTAAAAAAAAGAAACACCTTTTCTAAGGACTGGCTCCTCCTCACATGCCCAGAGTATATGAGATGGAGTGCACTATCTTTGCCTCCAAAGGTTACCCTCATTGCAAATCAAAGATTTCTTTGTTCTCTTGAGAGTCTAGGAAATATTCAGTATTCTCCATCAGTACCATAATTTAAAGGCATAGATTCTTCTGTCATCCTTAGTCATTGTCCAACTTTCAGATGCATAGCGAGTGATTGAAAAGATGATGGCTTGTGTCAGACACACCTTAATATTTTTTTAATTTTATTTTATTAATTTTAATGAATATTTACAGATATTTTGGATTTCCATTCATTCATTGTTGCACTCTTCTCCCTGGCCACCTCCCCAGTTTGATCCTGTCTTCAAAAAGAAAAAAACTCCTTCATTTGTACACAACCCCGCCCCTGCCCCCTCACACACCGCCCCCCACTCCCGCCCCGAGTGCACTGCACTATGCAACCTTAATTCTGGACTCTTGTGATAACCATAATAATATATCATATATTGCTTTTAAACTGTTCTCTCCCTCATCGGTTTCAATGCAGTATATATATAATTTATCCAGTATTTCTCAGTCTTACTACAACCCTGATGTCAGTCCCATTCTACAAGAGTAGCACTATGCAGTATTTGTCCTTTTATGACTGAGATATTTCACTCAGCATAATGTCCTCCAGGGTCAACCATTTTGAATAGTATTTCACGAGTTCCTTGTTTTTCAATGCAGTGTAGTATTCCATTGTGTGAATATACCACAGCTTCTCTATCCATTCGTTTGTTGATGGGCTCTTAAGACCTTAATCTTTAAACTGACTTCCTTGCTCTTAAGCATATTGAAGAAGTCCTTGGAAGCAGATATTTCCAGTGCATCATGTCTCTTGTTTTCTTGACTTTTTCCTGCATGGGTGTTGAGTGTCTATCCAAATTAAATTAAGTTGTTGATAATGTTAGTCTTTTCTCTATATGTCATACACATGCACATATACATAAGTATTTAGTTTAATGATGTTAGTTTGCTGTCCCTCAATGTAACAGCATTTATCTGACTTCTTTCCTGGTTTCTCTGTTTCCAGTCACCCATCTTTCCTTCCTGCTTTCTGAAATTTGTTTTTGGGGAAATGCTGCTCTTTTGGTCTTATATGATTGGTTGTTTTGAAGAGTGCATTCCACACAGGTATATTGTTCTCTAACTTTACAAATATATTATATGCCTGAAAGTTAATCTCCAGATTTCAAGACTCATTCAGGGATATTCAGTTTTGCTAATAATCCCTCCCCTACTCTCTTCAAAGAAGCTCAGATGGACCTTGACCAAAGGCAGAGACTGCTAGAAACATACTGTGTTTTATTGACTATGCAAGGTCATTTGATTTGTGAGACATAACTAATTACGGATAATGTTATAAAGACTTGGAAGTTTAGAATACTTAATTGTGCTCATGTGACACCTGTATGTGGGTGAAGAGACAGGCATTTTTTGAAGAAAATAAAGGGATACTGCTTAAAGGGATGCTGTTTAAAATGGGAGATAAAAAGTATGAAGTTTTTCAATCCTTTCGTCTTCCTTTTCAACCTGTGTGTTGAACAAATTAACGGAGAAGTTGGGTTATATGAGGAATACAGTATCACGGATTGGAAGAATAAGTGTTGATATCACAAACGCAGTTGAAATGGTATTGAAGTTAAACACGGAGAGTATTAGCTGTACTGGAAGTATCACTTCAGTTTATTTCATTAATCTTTTTAATCATTTATGAAGCAGAAGCAGAAACAGTGTTTCAGCTCTTGTGAAGTTTGTTATTGAGCTCTGGTGGCTTTCTGGTAAGGACTTGTGCTGCCAACCTAAAGGCTCAAAGTTTGAATCCACCAGCTGTTTCATGACTTCTTCCTCTCAACATGGTCACATTTACACTTACAATATGAAACTGCCAAAGGCACATTGGAACCATGATGAAAAGCCAGATAGTTGATGGTGGCAATGTGCAAAGATGGAAAAAACCAGGGTCTTTGCAGGATCTTTGAAATGTTTAATTAACTAACCTTGAAGCTGTTGAGCTTTTTGTTACATTAGTATCTTTACTTAATTAGTCAGTCTGAATTGAGAGTATCTGTTACTTACAGCTTAAATCTTCCTTTGTGTAGAAAACTTTGGGAACACTGGGCCAACTTTCATATTTAATGTTTAATTACTACATTTGACTCTTGAAGAACATGAATTGAACAAACCCATTTATATTTGGAGGCGTTCCCCTCTTCCCTGTTTATTTTGAAGTAGTCTGAAAGATTGTGTCTGCTTCAAGTGCTATATAATGCTAAGCATCTCTGCACAGGTAGTTTGTCTTTTATGAATATCATCCTGAAGGAGCTCTGGTGGCCTAGTGGCAAGAACTGTGCTGCAATCCTGAAAGCACGCAGTTTGAATCCACCAGATGCTCTGCTGGAGAAGGAGGGACAATTTCCTCCTGTACTAGTTGGATCCAGTTTGACAGTACACACACACACACACACGCGCGCGCGCGCGCGCTCACACACACACCATAATTAAAAAAAGAATATTCTACTGAAGATGCACGACTCATGCAGAGGTGATATTTTTGAGCTCACCGTTGTAATAATGTGGAATAGAGAAATCCAAATAGAAGTGAGCACTCAAAGGTCAAATCAGTGTTGTGCAAATTATGTTTCGATTTTTTACCGTCTGGAAAGACAATGCCCTTGACAGGGAAGGGCATAAAATATGCTGACAAAGGAGATCAATCAGAACAGGTTTTGACAAAGACTGTGGCAATATCACAATAGAAACAGAATCTCAAGAAATATGACAAAACAACAGACTCAGGGAAAAGATAAACGAGATGATCAAAAGTCACCATCCGTCCAGTAGAAGGAATGCACCATCAGCTGTGGAAACCCCACTCTTCAAACAAGGATATAGAAACCCTTTTGCAAGATAAAGTCGGGTCAGTCTTTCTTGTCTATTATGAACATCTAATAAGCCTCAGTTTTCTTTCTCTTGCTCTCACTTGGTATTTGGTGTCTTTCTTGTATTTCCAAATCAGAACTTTCTAATTCTTAGTCGAAGAGGTGCTTGGACCTCTTTTGGAAATCATCCCCTTGACACCCTTAATACCATGCCATTCTCCAGTTGTTTTAAGGGACAACTCTGCACCATTTTCCCCTGTTTTTATTTCCATTTTTCCTGTTGGTGTTGTTATGTGCTGTCAAGTCGCTTGCGGCTCATAGGGGCCCTATGTGCAACAACCCTAAACTCTGCTCTGTCCTGTGCCAATCGCACTGTCTCTGACACTCCCATCCCGATTACCCCAGTCACTGAATCAGTCCACCTCTTAGAGGGCCTTCCCCTCCTGCGCTGTCCCTCCACCCTCCCAAGCATGATGTCTTTCTCCAAGGACCAGTCTCTCCTTACAATATGTCCAAATGGATCCTCAGAATCCTTGCTTCCAAGGAGCAGCCCAGTTTAATTCTCTCCAGGATGAATCTGTTTGTTTTCCTAGCAGTCCACGGTACTCTCAGCACTCCTCTCCAGCACCACAGCTCAAAGGCATCAATTCTCCTTCTATCCTCCTCGGTCATTGTCCAACTCTCTGATGCATAACAAGTGATTGTGGCTTTACTTAAAAAAAAAGATGTATTTCTTTTTTAATACTGGTTGTCAGTGTCACCCCTACCCCCCAGTCACATCAGAATGTTATGTTAATTTACATTCTTTAAACATGTAAGGGAGTGTTGATCGTGTACTCTGCAGGGAGTGTATGACGAAGCAGGGTCCACACCTCTCTGGTGGTTTGAATTCACTTTCAGGAGAGAGACTGACAATCTCCTATGCAATAAACAACCTTGGAAATCTGGCAAGTTACCTGCTAGCCAGTTTTGACTTGACAGCAATGAGAGTGTGTATACAGGCATGTCTGTTTAATATAGTCAGTGACTTTTTGCCTTTTTGGGGGTTTTTGGTTGTTTCTTGATTAATAAAGAAGTAAATATATGTGCATATTATACCATTTCCTCTCTACATTAGCTTGCCAGTTGTTCTTTGTTTCATTGCTGTGTGGGGACTAACCAAGAGTTTGCAGCATGTATTTTGTAGGTATTTGATGCTGCTGTGACTTAGTTTTGACTAGTTCCTAGACAGTGTGGGAATACTGCAGTATCTGAACTCCGTTCTCCCATTCCACCTCTGCCTCTGTGATGTTGTTGCCATGACTATTCAATTCGTATGTGCCTAATCTTCTTCTACTACTGGTGTTTCACATTTTCTATAACAGTAAAAACCAATCTATATCTTACGTGAACAATAGATGACTTATTTGGAAGTTATGGTATTTACCTGAGCCATTATCCCTTGGAAAAATTAGAATGACAGATTTTCTCTGTTCTGCTTTATAGAAATACCAAAAGCCCTTTTTAGTATCTTAATTTCTTAACAACTGATTTGTTCATATCTTGTTGTCATTTGTCCCTGCTGCTCTCATTATATAACATTTACTGTTTATGAATTTACAAATGCCTTGGAAGCAGAAGTTCTTCATATGTGTCTTTGCTCACTAGGGTCTTGGTTGCCGTATCCAGCTATCATTAAGCATAATTTAAGTATCTGATCAGCTTTTACAATATTTCTTAGTCGAAATGTTCATCAAATTAAACTGCTCTGATAGACAGTTGAAAGTAGAAGTTCATAACATTTTAATGTCAGTCATAGATGTTGCTTTATTAATCTCACAGTTAAAACCTGGTTTTCAGCAGATTTAAAGCAGAATAGGTAGACTATTATAGAGAAGTATACAATAACAGTTGTTACATTTTGGAGGAACATTCTTCTATTTTGTACATCACTCTTTGCCAGTTTGCTGTACTGAGTTAATCTGGGTTTGCTCTGCCACTGAACCTTGTGCCACTGGGGTGTGAAATGCCATAATGGTTTCCCAATGTGGACAGTGTAGATAGTGTTTGGTCAAGCTCCCAGTTGTAAAACAGATTTGGAAACAGGAGTGGCATCCACTTCCTAAGCCACAAGCCTATGGAAACTCTATGATCTTGGAGAAATGATGATAATTACAGAAAGGCGTTAGGTCTTTTTTCATGGAATCACTATGAGTCATGCTCGACTTGATGGTAATCAATAACAACAAATAACATATGTACATGGAATATGTATATAATCTGTAGGGAAGAACTGATGCCTTTGAGTTGTGGTGTCAAGAAGAGTAATGATTGTGAAAAGATCACACCAGTATGTCTTTCAAAAAGTGGAACCAGAGTGTTCTTTGGAAGCAGGGATGGAAGTGCTTCATCTCTCATACTTTGGACATGTTGCTAGGAGAGGCTATTCCTTAGAAAGGGATACTGTACTAGGAAGGGCAGCAGGGCAGCAAAAGAGAGAAAGACCCCCAATGAGAAAGATTTACATGGTAGCTGCAGCAATGGGCTCCAGTATATGGTGAGGAAGGCACACGACAGGACAGCATTCTGATCTGCTGTTCATAGATAGGGTTCCCTGTGAGCAGTACTCAACTTGAAGGCACCTAAAAACCACCAAGAGAGATCCTAGTGGTGGATAAGGAGTTGTGATGCCAACCCAAAGGTGGGCTCTTGGAATCTACCAATTGTTCCAATGGAGAAAGATGGGCAATCTCCTCCAATGGGATTTACAGCCTCCGAAAACCCACTGGAGGGATAGCTCTGAATCAGTTCTGACTCCATGGTGATGAATTTGAGTTTTTAGGGGTGGCATAAGAGGTTTGCAATCAGTGTCTAACCTGACAGTTGACGGATTAAAGTAACATATTAATCAGCTTTTGTAAAAATTACTGAAGGAGACTCTACTGAGCAGTCCTCTCTGTGACACATGCGGTTGCCATGGATACAAATAAACTCATCAGCAATGCTTTGTAGTTGGTTTGTTGTTTCTACATAAGCATATCTGAATTTGTGTGTACATTTCCTTCAGTTGCTTATGGACACATGACTCTGTAAAATGTTTTCTTCTTCTTAATAAAAGTGATCCACTATAATAATTGGAAATACTGAATAATGAAGGATCTATCAGAAATCTAAAATTCTCACACTTCAGAGAGTGTCACTGCTAGCATTTTAGGACATTTTTTCCAGTTTTTATTCTTTATGAACCCATGCTTTTAAATTTCAAATTTGAATTTATGTCCAATAATTATGAGTATATATTGGTTTTAATTTTTTTCTTATTTCACAGAATATAGTACGACTATTATCCAGAGATGGACATATTAGTACAATTTCCTTTTCTTTTTTATTTAATTTTATTTTTCAGAAGTAAGGTAGTATGTTAAACATTTCACTGGAAGATAGAATTTTCAGTTATTTTAGCCAGCAGGTACTCAGAACTGAGAATTCACTATACCTTGTGATGCAGGGCATCTCTGGTAGCCTTGTCTAAGAAGCTGTGTTCTGAGGGGAAAGATGGACAGTATCCTCCCACATGATTAGCCCTGTTCAACAACTGCAGTGTAAAGTG
>NW_006399807.1:13065109-13075807 GCF_000299155.1 Elephantulus edwardii | reverse complement strand
AGAGCCAATTATTGGTCCCTAAAAGCCTTCTGAGGTCCCAACACTTCTCACTATTTCTTAGTTGTTAGAATTGACGGAAAACCTCATAAGCAGTTCCTTATTTCACCTCTGCCTTGCATGCAGACTTCCGAACTGTAAAATACCCCAGTGGTAGATGGAATTTTGTCCAGGACTTAAGAATAATAAATGACATAGTTTAGCCTCTACATCTTGTGGTTCCCAACCTTTATACTATAATAGACAAAGTGTTAGTCAATAGGCCTTTTATTTTAAGAACTACCTTCCCTCGGTAACTTGATTTGTGCCACTATTAGAACCTCTACTTGGAATATTATTGCTTTTAATTTTTGGCTCGTGTACTTGTAACTAGTTAGTTAAATTTGTATCTTCTAGGCTGCAACAGTTCCATGATGCATCTTCAAGGATATGAACATGTATGGCTAAGCACAATTGATAACGGTGCATCTAAATTCCAAAATCAATCTCCACGATAGTCTATGTATTTCCTATTGCCAAAGCGGCCCTTTAGAGTCGTGAGAGAAGATCTTCAAACTGAAACCCTTTTCATCAGGAAGTAGATAAGACAATATGCTGCAACATTTTCCTTATGAATCAGGGTGAAATCTATCTCAGTGAGGAGTGATAGGGAATGGCAAAGGACACACTGACAAAGGAGATTAATCAGAACTGGTTTTGACAAGCACTGGGGCAATGGGACAAATAAAACAGACTTTCAAGCGGGGAAAAAAAGAAGAGAGGAACAAACTGTGGGGGGTAGAGAAAATAGTGCAACAATGAATGAACGGAAATCCAAAATCTCTGTAAATGTTAATTAAACTTAATAAAATAAAATTTAAAAAGAAAAATGTGAATGTTAATGAAATGAATGTTGTAGTATATAATGGATAGTAAAGCTACTCCTAATTTGCTATACTTTCAAAATTCCTTCCAATAATGTGATTCTAGAAGCATACTACTAACAAACCTTTAAGAACTTCTTTTTAAAATAAGCTAAATTTGATGTTACCAGCATGATAAATCATAATCTGTGGCATATAAATAAAATTGTATCAATAAAATATAAAGGAATAGACATAGGGGGTTAATCTTCACAAGTTTTTGTTGTGGTGGTTTAAAAAAAAATATTTTCTACTGGTCGACATACAAAGTTTATATACATTGTTTTTGACACTGGATCTTTCCCCTTTCCTTTACCAATCGCTCCCTCCACTGATAAAATTATGCGACCCTATGTTTAAGCCCCCCTCCCTCACCTTGGATCTTCTAACACACTCTACAATAATGGTCCTATACAGTATTGGTCTTTATGAGACTGAGTTAGTTCACTTAGCATAATGCTCTCCAGTCTCTGCCATATTAGGTAGTAATCTGCAAAATCATTGCTCCTGTGAGCTGCATAGTATTCCATTGTGTGAATGTACCATAATTTCTCAATCCATTTGATTGTGGTTGGGTATTTGGGCTCTTTCCAAGTTTTTGCAGTGGGGAATAATATTGGTATAAACATTGGTATACAAGTCTCTGTGCCCTCTCACGGTATATTCCAAGGAGTGGATTAGCTGGGTCATATGGATTCTCTATGTTCAGCTTTTTGAGGAAACTTCAAACAGCCTTCTGGGGTGGTTGTACCATTTTTCAATCCCATATTGTCAGTGATTTTGAGCATTTCTTCATATGTCTATTGGCCGTCCAAATGTCCTCCTTTGTGATATGTCTTTCCATGTCTTTTGTCCATTTTGTAATAGGAATATCAATCTTTTTCTTCTAGAGCCCCTGTAGGATTGTTTAAACTTTCGTTATGAGACTCTTGTCTGAGATGGTATCGCCAAATGTATTTTCCCAGTCAGTAGGTTTTCTTTCCACCCTGTTGGAAAAAGTTTTTGATTAGCACAAAGATTTAATCTTTAGAAGGTCCCATTTATCAATTTTATCCTCTTCAGATTGTGTATTTCTGGCTATCTCTGGTATTGATTTATACTGTAGACTAGGCCTTCTAAGCTTGGTCCTAGTTTGTCTCTTAAGCACTTTATAGTTTGCGGCTTTATCCTGAGGTCTCTAAATCACCGTGATTTGATTTTTGTGTTCAGTGTTTCAGCTTCATATAGGTAGCAGCCCAATTTAGTCAAGACCATTTGTTGAAGAAGTTATAATTTCCACATTTGATAGCTTTTATTTCATTGTCGAAAATCAGTTGACTGCAGATAGATAGGTCCATTTCTGGGTTCTCAATTCTGTTCCATTAGTCTATGTGCGTGACATTGTACCAATGTTTCTCATGAATATAGATGCAAAAATCCTTAACAAAATCCTAGCAAATAGAATTCAACAGCATATAAAAAATCCCAAATTCATCGTGATCTAGTGGGATTCATATGAGATATGCAAGGATGGTTCAACATAAGAAAAACAATCATCATAATTCACCACATTAACAAAACAAATAAAAGAACTATGTGATCCTAGCAATTGATGCAGAAAAGGCATTTAATAAAATCCAATACCAATTCCTGATTAAGACATGCAGCAAAATTGGAATAGAAGATAATTTCCGCAACATAGTCAAAAGTATATATGCAAATATAAATGTGTTGTTGTTTGGTGTCATCTAGTAGTAGATGATTCATAGCGACCCTATGAATGAAAGACCTGAGCAGTGTTCATAGAGTTTCTGGAGGCAAGCCATGTCAGAAGTGGATGCCATTCCAGCTTCCAGGCTTGTTTCACTTGGGAAGCTCCAGCAAACACCGCCCACCATGGGTAACCATTACCATGTTTGGCACACCACTGTCACAGTGTTCAGCATTGCAGCAGTCACGAGTTACCTCTGTACAGGAATGCAGAGACCAATGCTATACCAGCCAGAAGAATGTTTTTCAGGAAAACAATTCGAACCTGGCCTGAGGGACCCAGATTAAAATCACCCACCTTTGGCTTGGTAGCATAACTTTCTGTTCCCCAGGCCAACATAGCTCTCTCTGTGTTGCCATTGTATTGTTGTTTGGTGCTGTCGAGTTGTAGACGATTCATAGCGACCTTATGAACGAAAGGCATGAGCACTGTTCATAGAGTTTCTGGAGGCAAGCCATTTTGGAATTAAATGCCACTCTTGCTTCCAGGCAATTATTTAAAAAAAGATATATGTGTGTGTATGTGTGTGTGTGTGTGTGTGTGTGTATATAATTATATTATAAATGAATGAATGAATAAATAAATGTAAAACCCAATATTATTCTCAATGAAGAAAAACTAAAAGCATTTTCTTTGTGAACAGGAACCAGACAAGAACATCCACTGTCGCCACTTCTATTCACTATTGTAGTGAAAGTACTTGCTAGGACAAAGTGAAAAAAGAAGAAAATAAAAGCCATGTTGATCAGCAAAGCGATGGTTATACTGTCGTTCCATACAAATATTATAATAGTATTCCAGAAAAATCCCAATAACTCAACAAAAAAGCTGTTAGAGCTAGTAGATCAATTTAGCACAGTGGCAAGATACAAGATCAATATAAAAAAAAATCAGTGTAATTCCCCTAGTCACCAAGAGAACTCAGAGAAGGAAACCAAGAAACAATACTATTTACAACAACCAATCACAAGTTGAGATACCTGGGAGTGAACCTAACTAGAGACACAAAGGCATATACAAATAAAATCACAAAACATTTCTACAAGCACAATAAAAGACCTAAAGAAATGGAAAAATGTACCCTGTTCATGTATAGGAAGACTCAATTTTGTGAAAATGTCGATCCTACCAAAAGCAATCTACATATTCAATACAATCCTAATACAGATACCAAATTCATTTTTCAAGGCAATCAAAAGGGAAATTGTCAAGTTTATTTGGAGATGAAAAAGATTCCAAATGAAGAAAGCACTTATAAATACAAAAATCAAGTGGGAGGCATAGGACTCAAAAATCAAGTGGGAGGCATAGCACTCCTGAACTCAAAATCTACTTCATAGCAGTAGTCACCAAAACAGCTGCAGAGGTTTTGTCAGCAGTGTAACTTTTATCAGTACTGGATAGTTTAGAATTACCAGGAAATGTTTGGAAGCTATTGGTAAATTCCTGTTTGCCCAATTTGGTCATATCCTATTGTTCACAATAAAGTGGCTCTTTATAAAGAGAGACCGGCTTTTCTGTGTTGGTATCACATCAGTGACACAGTGCAGAACGAGGAAGGGTTGCTGAAGGATTTAAATACCTGTAAAGCTTTTCCAGAACACGGTAAGTACAGAAGTCCTTTTCAGTGCGTATCCTGGGACACTGAACAGAGATTGCAATATGAAGAGACATGCAAAAGGGATTCCAATAAAAATTCTTTTGCACACTGTTATTGGATTAACTAGTAAAAATACTAATTGCTTTCTTTAACCTGAATGATGAGAACTCAAAAATTTTGTATTTACTCAAGCAGATTTCTTTGATGAAAAAGACTTCGATCTTGGAGTTCTTGAAAAAGGTTACCATGCAGCCATCAACCATGGTGTATAATGATATAAAAACAAACTATGCAGAATTTCATTCCATAATTCATTTTGTACTTTTTCCTTTGCAGAAAAGCATATTTCTTTGAATTTCTGGATAGAAAGTATATTTGAAATCATGAGGGCAACTAAGGTTCTATCTATTTTTGCTTTTGGTAAGTTAATATCATTACTTAGACTGGAGCTTCTCTCACTTGGCACTTCTGAAGTTTGGTCAGATAATACTTTAGGTGGGATACTGTCCTGTAAGCTTAGGAGCAATTCTGGTCTTTACACATGGTGTGTTATGTCTTGGGCTGGTGATTATGTCTCTGGTTGCACAGATTCTAAATGTTTGACAATTAGCCAAATGGCTGTCAGTTTGAACCCATCTAGACGTGGCTTGGAAGACAAGCCTGAAAATATGCTTCAAAAAAGGTACAGCATTTAAAATTCTGTGGAGCAGTTACTCTTCACACATTGGATTCCCATGAGTATGAATTGAGTCTACAGACACTCATGGGGCAGATTTATTTTACTTTTCAGTGTTTCACCTTCACAAGATTTGAAGAATTGACTTTAAATGATCCATATTCTGAGGCATCCTGAAGACTCAGGTGATGGCCACATACAGCGTATAGACAGTATTTGGGAGCCTGCAGGACATGCACCAAAAAGCTTAGTTATTCTGATTATCACTCTACTGTAGACTGAGTAGACTGAGTGACGGTGGAGAGTTCACCAAGGCCAATCACAAATCCTGATACATTTTTGGCTTCTGAGGTGTATAAAGCATACAGAATTGAAAACAAATAAATGGCTCAAATGATATTGCTAAATGTGGCAGGACTAAAGTCTCCCATTCCTTCCCAATTTTCCCTGCAGTGTTCCTTCTGATCGAGGGCGGTGCACTTCTCCACATCCCATGAATTACAGTGATGCAAGTGCCTATTGTCAGAGACAGTACACACACCTAGTAGCAATCCAAAACAAAGAAGAGAATAACTATTTGAACTCCCTGTTAAACTATTCATCAAGTTACTACTGGATTGGAATCAGAAAGGTCAATGGTGTGTGGACTTTGGAAGAGACCAATAAGCCTCTGACAGAAGAAGCTAAGAACTGGGCCCCAGGAGAACCAAACAATAAGAGAAATGATGAAGACTGTATGGAGATCTACATCAAGACAGAGAAGGACACCGGCAAGTGGAATGATGAGAGTTGCAGTAAAACCAAGTTTGCCTTGTGCTACACAGGTAGGGTGTTTGGGGCAGGAGAGGGAGATACTTTCATTGCGAGAATATCCTGATGATTGGTTTACTTTATGTAAAAACCAGCTTCTTTTGTGTCAATTTTAGGTTCTAAAGCATACACTGTGATTTTTTAAAGTTCTGATTAGTAAGGAATCTCCCTTTGCTTCATTGTGTAAAAGTAGTGGGGTGGGGGGATATGGTGAGGGAGGGGTGGGGGGAGACAGGGAGAAGGAGAGAATTTATCTATTAAGTCACTTGCCTGCTAATAAAAGAGCTGGTGCCTGGTGTCCTCTTGGAGCATCTCTGAAGAAATATCTGGTGACCCACTGCTGAAAAGTCAACCATTGAAATCCCCATAGAGTGTAGTTCTGCTCTCAGCACTTGGGAACAGCACTTGGTGGACAGAAAATGCCTTTTATCTAGAGAATGTGTATAAAGACATAATATGTATCTTAGGAATTGTTCATCTATAGTAGGGGCTGTCCTCAGAACCTGTCAGGAGGTGAGTGTTCTGTGACTGGCATTAGCTGCAGTTATCCCTATAATGGCGCTCCTTAACATTTATGTTGAAAATACTTGATCCTAAAATTCAGAGTTAGCATTTTTGTTCAGTATCTCAGCTAAAATTGCTGGGATTGTGTATTCCTGATTGTTTATGGTAGATAAAAATTTAAGTAAATCTGTGGTAGGGGCAGTAATTATTCTCCTAGTTATCAGCTCTGTTTCCCACAGCTTCCTGTACCAACGCATCCTGCAGTGGTCATGGGGAATGTGTGGAGACCATCAATAACTACACTTGCAAATGTGACCCTGGCTTCAGTGGTCTCACCTGTGAGCAAGGTAAGTCTGGACCACGTCTCTCCTTTCACTTGGGATGGTGACCCCATATCATGTCCTAACTGACTTGGCATTGTTCTTTCCCTTGGTCTTTTCCCATTGGTTAAATGGTAGTGAAGAGCTGAGGTCATAGAGTTGGAATCCTTGAGTGCAAATCTTATGTTTGCTGCTTACTAGCAATGGAACCTTGAAAAGTGGCAAACTCCCTGGTTCCTAGAATTCTCATTTGTACAATAGAGATGATGGTAGTACCAGCTTCACAGGCTTGAACCCAGGACAACGTGAACGTAATCTATCTGTAGTGCCTGGCACACAGCACACTTTCAGCACACTGAGAAAGTAAGAGTTCCTTGTGCACGTTCATCTTGTCTAGCGCCTGAATGGACAGAAGTGATTGAGTTTCCCTTCTCAGCTGTGAACAACAGAGGGACCCTGAACATGGGAGCCTGTCTTGTATCCATCCTATGGGGAACTTCAGCTAGAGTTCTTCCTGCTCTGTCACCTGTGACATTGTCACAGTAAAAATTTATAGTTGTGAGACTCTGATTTGAAGCTTAAACTCTTGCCATAATTTTTTTCTAAAATCAATCATAACAAATAACAATAAGACTTCTTCAGGTACGGCCAGACATGCTTAGTGTATATTTAAACTCGAAAATTTCTTACACTGTCAAGTAAGAGCAAAAATATTGAAAATAAACAGATTCATGATAAGCCATGGAACTCCTTGTAGCCAGAGTATAGTACAGAATGCGTTTCGCTGTCACAGAATCACACCACCATACCTGAACTGTGAAGCAGACAATTCTAGGAATGTCTACTTCATTTTCTTTCTTTTTCAACCCATTCTGAAAGCTTTGAGGACCCATAAATTGCACTATGAATGCATGCATCCACAAAAAGTGTTAGAAAACATGTAGAATTAGAAGGTATAAAAAGTGTTCAAAGACAAAGCCATCTTGACTAGGGAGTGAGCAAGTATTTTGAGTTCTCTGAGTGTTTTCTGTTGAAAATGAATAGGTTCCCTTTTCAAATACCCAGAACCTTGCTGCTGTAAGGTGTTACTGAGTTGAGTAAAATTCATAGAGACCTGTTCTATCCTGTGCCATCCTCACAACAATCCGTGACCCTCAAGCACACTGCTACAGTCCCTGTGTCAGTCCATATGGTTGAGGGTCTTCCTCTCCTTCATAGACTCTCCATTTTTCTAAGTATGATGTCCCTCTCCAAGGAATAGCCTCTTTTAACAACACGTCAAAATAGATGAGATGAAGTCTCATTACCTTTGCCTCTAAGGAGCACTCTGGCTACACCTTCTCCAAGACATATCTATTTGTGCTTTGGGAAGTCCATAGGATATTCAGTACTTTTCTCCAATACTACAATTCAAAGTTCCCCCTAATATTTTCTGTCAATTTCACGTCTGAGCTTTGCAGTGCAAAGCCTTGTCCAAGCCAGAAAGAGGCTACATAGAGTGTTTTCCCAGTGACTCTGGAATAGTCCAAGATGGCTCCAGCTGTGAATTCTCATGTGAGCAGGGATTTGTGTTGAAGAGACCCAAAACTCTCCGTTGTGGCCCCATATGGGAGTGGGACAGGGACAAACCTACATGTGAAGGTAGAGTTGGTTTTTTGGTTGTTTTTTTTTGTCATTGTCTCTTCTTTAAAATAAATACTACTGAAGAGCTAGAAATTGTCTTGTTAGGATGACCTGCAATCAAACCTCTTTGTTTGTTTATTTTTGTCTTCTAGCTGTGAAATGTGATGCTGTCAGCTCACCCCACAGTAGATTCATGGAGTGTACCCACCCTCCTACTGGAAAATTCACCTCCAAGACCTCCTCCACCTTCAGCTGTAAGAAAGACTTTAAATTAGATGGATCAGCTCAACTTGAGTGCACATCTCAGGGACAATGGACAAAGGAGGTCCCCTCCTGCCAAGGTAAGATTGAGTTTGAGGACTAGAGACCTTGGACTTCTTAAATATCTCTCTGATTCCATATTGCCCAGAGGATTTGATAGCAATTTGCTTCATTCTGCTTATGAGTATATTTATGTTGTTAGCTGTAACATGTGAATCTGTTTTAGGAATATTCCAGTAGATTTTTCTTTATAACCTCCTGCTTTATCCTTTGTAGCTGTTCAGTGTTCATGCCTGGCAGTTTCTGAGAAGATGAATATGAGCTGCAGTGGGGAGCCCGTGTTTGGCACCGTTTGTACCTTTGTGTGCCGCGAAGGGTGGATGCTCAACGGCTCTGCAGTGCTGATGTGTGGTGCCAGGGGACACTGGTCTGAGATGCTGTCCAGTTGTGAAGGTGATGCACTGACTGATGGTCTGGGGTGTACAGGGAAGAAGGAATGTCATCTGACTGCAGGAATTAACTGTCCACTAGGTCTACCCCCAAATGTGATTCAGCTTAAAAAACTAAGACACATTTGTGGGTGTAAGATAAAACAGGATAGATGATTGAAAGGATAAAATTCTGACAAATGGAGAAAAGAGACTTTAAGAGAAAAGTGAAAATGAGAAAGAGAGACAAACACACAGAGAGAGCATGAGAATGAATAAGAACCAGAGAGAGAAAGACAGAGTTCTAAAAATGCCTAGCATTTAGTTGAATTTCTGCTTGGTCAGTGGAAAGGGATAAGCCTGCCAACAGGGTTTTGAGCTGAAATCAAAGGTCCTTAATGCCACTTCTTAACATCGATATGTCAGAATAGATTGGGTTTTATACCTAGAGGAAAAGTCAAAAGGAAAGGACAAAAAGACATTAAAGCCAATACTTGCTTCTGACAATTCTTCCCCTCTTGTTTCCTTAGCTTCCACTGAGTCCAACAATCCTTTGGTGACTAGACTTTCTGCTGCTGGGTCATCATTTTTGACATTGGCAGCTTTTCTCCTGTGGCTTCTGAAATGCCTACGGAGGAAAGGTGAGGGTGTTCTGGAATGTACTCATTAAGTTTGGGATTTCCCCGACCCCTTTTAGATGAGTCATCGATATCATGGTCATCTCTTTAAAATTTAAATGATAATTAGAAATATATTCAGGAAGCTCGGTTGGGCTAGTGAGTAGAAGGTTTTGATGTCAACCCAAAGGTGGGGCCTCTCTATTTGAATTCACCAGTACTTCTGAGGGAGAAAGATGACACTCTTTCCCCACACAATTGAGAGTCTTGGAATAACTACTGGAGGCTCAGCTACATGTCGGTCAGAGACTCGATGGCAATGAGTGATGAGAAGCAAGTATCCAACACAAACTAAGCCCACTACTTTGAAGTTGATTCTGCAAAGTGACAGCCCTCCATCAGATTTCTGAGGCTGTGTGTCTTTATGGGAGGAGACCATGTATCTTTCTGCTATGGAGCAGCTGGTGGCTTCAAACCCTCAACTTTGGTTAATAGCATCCCCCCCCCATTAAGCAATATACACCAAGATAATAGAATATAGTTAAATTGAAATCTTAAGAGTTGATAGTATAATTGAAAGTGGGAAAAATTTTAGAACACACAGTGCTTTTCCACTACCATTTCAATTGAGATTTATACTGACCCTAAAGGACAGAAAACCAGCCCAGGGGGTTTCTGAGGCTATAAATTTTTACCTCAAGGTGTGGTAGGGTTTCAAACTAACCTTTTACTTTACAATCCATTGTTTTACCCATAGCAACACCAGGGCATCTTAACATACCATTCTCACTGTGAAACCGTTGCTGGTGAGATTGACTAGCTTCATAGTTGACTTCCAAGTTTTCAGAGGCTATAAATCACAAAGGAGGAGATTCCTTAATTTTCCACCTTATAAGCCATCAATGGATTAGAGGGTGGAGGGATATCTCAGGAGAGGAAGACCCTCAATGAGATGGATTGATTCAGTGTCTGGGGTAATAGCAGTATCTGTCTCAGAGACTACAAGATTGGCATAGGATAGATCAAGGTTTATGGCTGTAGTAAATAGGGTTGGTATGAATAGGAGATGACTCAACAGCACATAACAACAACAACAACAATAATATACTGGAACAGGTTTGAGGCTTTGAACACTAATGAGCGAAGGCCAGATGAGTTGTGGGAGGATATCAAGGGTATCATCCAGGAAGAGTGCAAACGGTCATTGCAA
>NW_006399807.1:13056217-13061419 GCF_000299155.1 Elephantulus edwardii | reverse complement strand
TGACTGGGATAATCGGGATGGGAGTGTCGGAGACAGTGCTATTGGCACAGGATAGAGCAGAGTTTAGGGCTGTTGTAAATAGGGTCACTATGAGTCGCAAGCGACTCGACGACACATAACAATCACAGCAACAACAAAAATGATACGTTATTCACACTGAAATCTATGTCATGGCCTCAAGTTTTGCCATGAGGCTGCCATTATTAGTGCACCTTTGATGTATTTGGGCTTAAAAGTTGGAGCATCTCTTTGGAAATATGAGCGCATAACAGCAACAATGGAAATATCCAAACACGCTCAGTCACTTTATGTTTGGTTTGACTTACAGGACATTAATTTTTAAAAAAGCCTTCTATAGTTATAAAAGCATTAAAATTCCCCCCAAATCCAGCTGTCAGACATGTTATGAAAATTGGAAGCTAAATCTGGCAAGCTGAGCCTGCACTTGTTTTCTGGGGTCAAGGAGTCGTGGTGCCCACTATTTGGGAGAGTGGGTTTTTCCCATCTCCTCATTTCCACCATGTTTCCCCCCAACTTGTTTTCACTCAAGACATTCCATTTGTATACTTTTATGAATTGAATTGAGATGTATGGATTTTATGTGTTCTTAAGCACCACTTAGTCCTAATTAATGGTTTTCTTTGTCTAACAGTAAAGAAATTGGTGCCTGCCAGGTATATTACATTCTTCCACAAAGCATGCCCTGAACATTCTCCACTTTGTTCTTTCTCTTCCTGTTGGAATACAATCCTTTACTTATTGTTCTCTTGCATTTACACAGCAGCTCCTTCACCCTGCAAGCAGATGAAAACAGCCAAGCTCCTGTGGAGTTGCTTGAAGTCCAAACAAATCAGGTAAGGCTTTGGAATCCTATTTTACTATGCTGATAAGAAAGCACTCCTCTCTTCATGTTCAGTTAGTCTTCAAACTCTCCAAACCTGAAAATTTATTAAAAATAATACTATTTTCAAAGTATTTTGTGCATAACTGCTACATGTCTTTGTAGTAGGGGAGGCTAGGGACAGGGGATCTTAGTGATTCCATTTATGAAATAATAATAACGAGGATGATAGCTATATACTCAACTTATTACTGTAAGGTCTGAATTGATTTCTTTTTTTATTAAATTTTATTACTTTTAATGAACATTTGCAGAGATTTTGGGTTTTCATTCATTCATTGTTGCACTGTTTTCTCCACCCTCATCCCCACTTCATTCTTCTTACCTAACCCCATGTCTGTTTTGATTGTCCAATTGCCACAGTGCTTGTCAAAGCCAGTTATGATTAATCTCCTTTGTCAGTGTGTCCTTTTCCATTCCCTATCACTCCTCCCTGAGAGAGACTTCATCCTGATTCCTAAGGAAAAGGGGATGGCGTATTCTCTTAGCTACTTCCTGCTGAAAAGTGATGCTGTGGGTTTCAGTGTGAATGTCTTCTCTCACTACTCCAAAGGGCCCCCTTGGCAGTATTTAGCAACCTTATGTGAACAGCCCTATATCCTGTTATATAAGTGCTAAGCTAATTGTCTCTTACATACCTACCTCCATTACCTCATTCACTGAATCAGCCATCTCATTGAGGGTTTTCCTCTCTTGCACTGTCCATCCACCCTCCAAAGCATGAGATAGCTCTCCAAGGACTAGTCCCTCCTTGCTACATGTCTAAAGTATGTCAGATGAAGCTTCAGAAACCTTGCCTCCAAGGAACAGTGTGGACTCACCCTCTCTAGAATGAACCTCTTTGTTCTAATTGTCCATGAAATATTCAATACACATCTCCATCACCACAGCTCACAGGTGTCAATTCTCCTTCTATTTTTCCTAGTCTTCAGCTTTTTCTAACATATAGAAAGTAATTTCAAAAGCCATGGCCTCAATTAGGCGCACATCCTTAGTCTCCAGACTCACATCAGTGATCTTCAGTACTTTGGAGAGGTGTGTCTGATAGAAAAAGTTCCCAATGTAATTCATCTTTTAATTTCCTGGATGTTAGTACCAAGAGTGTTGCTTGTGGAGCCAAGCCAACTGACAATGTTAACAATCTCATTGTCTTCATCATCTCTCATGATGCTGCCAAACATCCAGGTGGTGAGAAATCATTGGGATAGCACAGATTAGTGGGTAGAGGGGGATGAAGAAATGAGAAAGTTCAATGGGGGCTTGAAAAGACATGGTGATAATAAACATAGAACAGTGTGTAATAAGTATGTAAGGTACATATCAATGATTAGAAACATCTGGTGGTCTAGTGGCAAGGAGCTGTGTGGTATGTGGTTCGAGGCCACCATGAATCACTAGGAGAAGGATTGATGTTCTCTTCCTGTGTGATTAACTGTCTCTGAAATCTCACCAGAAGGTTAGCTATAAGTGGGTTCCCCCTCCGTGGTAATCAACAGCAACTACAGAATTATATAAAACATAAAGCCCAATATATGGATGATTATATGGAAATCAACTAAAAAATTAGAAAGTCATAAATGGAGAATAAAGGGTAAAATGAGGTATTATTCTATTTCATTGTAAGACTAATGTTTGCAGGTTCTTTTCCTGTACAATTTGATTGTTGCCTTGCTGAAATTCACAACCACCCTGAATTTCATAAGGGTCAATCTTTTACAGCTGTCTTGCATGTTCACAACAAGATGCAAGAAGCCTTTGCTCCATCGTAGGAATACAACACCATATAACCTAGTGACTTTTCATCTTTTCAGACATGCGGAAAACAGACCAGTAACTCATACAGATACATAATGCTGCAGCAATCAAAATCATGATGAAAATTGTTGTTGTTGTTAAGTACCATTGAGGCAAAGGCAACTCATAGTGACCCTATGAAGGAAAGACCTAGACACTTGTATAACTTTCATCCTTTCTCCAGGTTCATAAGGGTTTCCAAAGGCAATATTTGAAAAACACACTATGAAGAATCTTACATTTCTATTCCTGTTCATTTAAAGAACAAATGGAAAGAATAAAATCATGAGGCCATGCCAGTTAAAGCAGGAATTAACTTTGAGGAAAGAGTTGTATTATAGCTGTGGAGATAATCTTTCTTCCTAAACAACATGACAATGGAAACTCTATGAACTTTGATAAATGATGATAGTTATAGAAAGGCTTCAGGCCTTTTGTTCATAGTAGTCATGCTCGACTGGATGGCAATCAACAACAAGAGCGGTGCAAAACAGGTGAGTAATCACATATTTAACTATTTTACTCTGATTCCCAAACTCTTCTCTGACTGATTTGAGGAATTATGGAGCAGTGCCCAAAACTTATACATGCCCCTCATCACAGAAGTCAAATAAATATGAAAATATAATTGATCTGTCGATGAAAGAAGTCAACTGTGTTAAAGGAAAAGCAACAATATCAATATGAGCTAATGAAATTTAACATGGTTGTGAAAAGTCTTACCTAAGGAAGCTATCATTTCAAAGTTCTCCATCATCACCTCATAATACAGCCGTCTCTGCCCTTCATCAAGGAGCTCCCACTCCTCCTGAGAGAGGATATTGGCAACATCTTCAAAGGTCACACTGCCCTGCAATGATAGAGACAACAGTTGATTGCAAAATTAGATTTCTTTACTACTACAACTTGGTTCTACCACACATGTCCCCTGTCCTACTCTTCTCTAGCCTCAACTCAGAGGATCCTGGACATTGATGGTGGCTAAGTGAAAGGTGTTTGCAGTTAACCCAATGGCAGCACCTGTCTTGGAGTGTACATACACCAGCAGATCCTTGGGAGAAAGATTGGAAATATTTTCCCATGTGATTTACAGGCTCTGAAAACCTGCTATCTGGTTAAGAAATTTCTTGAGCAGAGTTTTGATGATGATTCTAAATTATTGAATCATCTTAGCACCAAAAAAGGATAGAGACGATAAATCTTATTGGTTGCAGGGAACATGTAACATTCTATAACCACCAATTTGATGAACAATTTCACCTTATTTTTTATAGTTGAACCAAACAAACCCAAGTAATGGTTCGCATTCTACCTAGGTGTCCAAGAGGGCACTCTAGTGCCTTATTCTGTAGGGGGTTGTGCTACTAAATCAAGAACCACACCTCTCAGTCAGTTCAAACAACCACCACTAAAATAAAAATGAAATGAAAACAAAACCACACCAGAAACCACAATAAATTAGCAACACACCAGGTTCTGCCCCCTCCCCCAAAAGCAGCAAAATCAATTAGATAAACGGATGCCAAATTGAATTATTTTTCTCACCTCCATGCAAATCACTAGGTTATAACTTCTGTCAAAATCTGTTATTACTTTAATTTGCAGTGGGTTTGTGCCATAGTCATCTGCAACCCATTGACTCCCCTGTACAGCAGCTCTGAACCCTGGCCTTTCTAAGCCTGTGTCATTAATTCCGACACACCAGCCACACCACCACTGACTCAGTTACAGTATGAATTTATCTTTTCTGAGGTCTTACTTTTCTGCACTATCCCTGCACCTTTCCAATTCATGATGTCCTTCTCTAAAGATCAGTGTCTCCTGGCCACATGCCCAATGAATGTGAGAGAGAGCTTCAAAATCTTAGCCTTCAAGGAGAAACTTGGTTTCACCCTATCAAAAACAGTCTAACATGTTTTCTTGGCAGTCCATGACATATTCAAGATTCTTCTCCAGCAGCACAAATCAAAGGCATCGGTTCTTCTTCTGTCATCCTTAGTCACTGTCTAGATCTCTGATGCATAGCAAGTAGTTGTGAAGACCACAGCCTGGACTAGATTCACCTTATTCTCTAGACTGACATCATTGGTTTTGCCTCTGGAAACCTTATGAACCTGGAGAGAGGATGAAACACACACAAGTGTTGAGGACTCTCCTTCATAGGGTCTCTATGATTCAACTGCAACCAGATTGCACTTAACAACAATAACATCAACATAGAGAGTGATCACTTGGCAAGTGGACAGAAAACAATGCTACCAAGCAAAGGTAGGTGACTTTTAATCTGTGGCCCTCGGGCCTGTCTTTCATTATTTCTGTTCAAACATTGTTCTAAGTCATATAGCCCTGGTGTGTCCACTTGTCATATAGTGGTTACTTTTGGTTGCTCTGAAGCTGAACTCTGTGACACTGATGGGTCAAATCTGCAAATGGTTATCCATGGCAGACAGTCTTTGGTGGAGCTCCCCAATTCAAACAAGCTTGGAAGCAGGAGTGGCATCCACTTC
>NW_006399807.1:13053977-13055225 GCF_000299155.1 Elephantulus edwardii | reverse complement strand
CTTGTTTGTTATCATTTCCAGGAACATCAAGTGGTTCCTGATTAAGGACTTTAGTTAAATCTTTATCTCAGTTCTGGTGAAGTTCCCCTGATTTTCCCCCAGAAACTCCCATTCTTATCACAGCACATAACTTAAAAATAGAAAAGCAATTCCTAGAAGCAACTTAATTTCCAGAGATTTCCCAGGATTACGAAGACCCATCTGTAACAAATATCCAGGCATCAGCCCACTCACAAGCACAGGGCTTGCAAGAGTTCCTCTTATGCTATTCTTGAGGTCAGAGACCACGTACAGGTGAGGACGTCCCATTTTGTCACATGGGCGTCGTGGCCAGAGAGGACAGCAAGGCGGGTGTGGCACCTGTCAGCATATTTTCCAATGCAATTCATCTTTTGATTTCCTGACTGCTGGTGCTAAGAGTGTTGACTGTGAAGCCAGGGAAGCTGTAATTGTTAGCACCTCAATCTCTTCTCCATCTATCATGGTGCTGCCAACTTAGTGGTGAGAATCTGTCTTGTTCATGCTGAGCTCCAATCTATATTGAGAATACCATCCTTGACATTAAGCACCAGTCACTTCAGGTCTTCCTCAGTTTCAAAAACCAAGGTTGTGTCATCTACATAACATAGATTGTTGATGAGTCTTCCTTCAAACATGATGCCACATTCCAACTCATAAAACCCTACTTTTAGAACGATCTGTACTACATATAGTTTGGGGGGGAAATGGAGGGAAAAATTCATCTCTATTGCACTTTTTTCTTGACGTTCAACCACGCAGATAAAGTACTGGTTTCACATAAGCACAATCAGTTGTTCTGGAATTCCCATTTTCCTCACTGTTAGCCACAATTTGTTTTGATCTACACCCTCAAAAGCATTTGCATAGTAAATGAAACAGAGAAAGACCTTTCTCTGGTACTCTTTGCTTTCTGCTAAGATACATCTGTCTGATCAGTTGTCTTGACCTTATGGTGTCTTCAATGATAAAGTTAATCAAAAGGGTGTGTGATACCTTGCCAAAAAACACAGTTTCGTCTGCTATATAGTATTTACATTTGCTAGTGTCAGCCACCATATTGAGAGGAATGTGTATGTTCCTCAGGAATATCGAGTCACCCTTATAAATGGACCATCCCATGGTCTTTACTGATTTTCCTCCTAAATTTGTTTTAAGTTACACCGTCTACTCCACCTCTCATATGAGAGCTACTACATAGTTAGGCTCATACCATGGCTGCTGCTGCTG
>NW_006399807.1:13046175-13047709 GCF_000299155.1 Elephantulus edwardii | reverse complement strand
TCCTTGCATCATCCGCAGGCACCAGAGATTTTATATGGAATTCAGAAGTATATGGAATCTTTCCCATTGGTGTTCTAATTGTCAAAATATAATATTCTTCTATCTTATACCTATCTTTCTATACCATTCCTAAATCACCTTTGATTTTACGTACTGATTCTTCCAGAACATTAGGGAATACATTGTCCAGGAGACATATTAAACCTCACCAAAGGTGATGGGAAAAGTTCCTGTGAGTCCTCAATGCAATCAATGGACACCAGCCTTTGTTTCTCTGATACTTTCCCTCAGCTACATCTCATACATATTCATGGTGAAGAGGACTTCCAGGTGACGTCTCATGTCAACCTTTCTCTCGTACCTATCTTCTTTCAACCCCCCCCCTTCTCATCTTTGTTAGTGTCACACATCTCCACTAATTAGAAGGTTCACCATTTACAATCCATATCCCATTTCTTGGCATGCTTTCTGCATTCAAAACTGATCACAATGAACATGACCTAACATTTTATCATGGTCTGTATACTCTGTGACATGTAGGAAATATATCCTTCTGTACCATTTCTAGAATGCCAGAGTGCTTCCAGCTGTCAACTTGATTCTATTTATTGAATATTTAAATTTGCACAGTGAATCAAATGAAACTCATGTTATTTCTACTCCAAATTATTCCAACTACATATCTCTGCAGCTGAGTTGATGGAAATTCATCTCTTCAGCCGTGAAAGAGAATAATCTCAGTGCCACTGATGCCTGGGTCACTTAGGAAAAGATAAGTGATCAAGATCACTGTTTTCCTCTCTCATCAATACTTCAAAATCATAGTCACACTATTTGAAGGCCGGAGAGAGGTGTGGGTAGAGGAAAGGGGGAAACATCTATTGTGAAAAAATTGTATACAAACTTTGTTAATTAAACCAGCATAAAAGGAAAAGAAATTAATCTTTTAAAACTTCATATTCAATATTAAACATAACTATCCCCCCCCAAAAAAAACTTAATTAAGCCATCTTTCCCAATTTAAGGGTCAAATCAGATGAGCCTCCCTCAGCATCCTGTTTTATTACTACAGCAGCCTCCTCAACCCACTAAAAACTCTTTCAGATTAAGAATTTCCCAGCCCCTGTAATGTGAGCAATGCTGAGTCTGACCACCTAGGACTCAGACACAGATGTCCAGATGCCATTTATACTTTCATGATGTATTTTGCAGTTCTCAAGAAACCATAGAAGGTTGAGTCCTGACCATCCCATAGTGTTCCCAGGAGAAAGGACGGGACTAAAATGTCCCTGAACAGAACCAGCTCACCCTCTAGTCCAAATACCCCATATTCTTGAACCTATGATGCTAGCAACATGAATCACACTACAGCTTTTCTTTCTCTGGTTGAAAGGCTAACCTTGTAGTTTTTCCTGTTGAATGAATATAGGGCAAGGATGGACACCAGCTAAACTGTCCGCACGTCTGCAGGAACAGGACACAGATGACTCGCCTGTGCTCCTGGAGAGATGGGGCAGCGGGCCTCGGCTGAGCA
>NW_006399807.1:13036273-13044717 GCF_000299155.1 Elephantulus edwardii | reverse complement strand
CTGCCTCCTCGTGAGCCTCTCCGGGTACCACTTCCAAAGGCCCCAGAGGCACTGTTTCGAGCCATGCCACCTCTGCTTAGACTCTGTGCAGGTCTTCGCTGTGTGTCAATCTGTGATGTCACCAGCTCGATAGTCAAGGGATGGCCATCTAATGGGACACCATTGTACTGCTTCATGGCTTTCAAAGCTTCAGCCTTTCTTTCGAAGTGCACGTCGGCTGTTCTTAACTTGCCCAACACCTACTGTTTGCCAGGAATCTCATTTCTTCTTCCTCCTTTAGTCCTTCACATCCAATGCATCATTAAAGCAGCTTCTGAGATGTTTCTTTTGTTCAATTCAACAGCCAATGCCTTCTTCTGAGATCTCAATCATTGTCTTCTCTTTTATTTACATATTGCCTGTATGCTGCATCCTTGTCTTTATGTCTATATGTTGCATCCTTGTCTGTATACAATTTATCCTCTATCCACACTGAGTAGAATTATTTTTCTTAACCAAAAATATTGAATGATGTCAGAAGCCTCAAAAGAAAATGGTAGGAATACACAAAGAACCTGCGCCAAAAAAAAAAACAACAGGTCAACACTGAAACTTTTCAGGAAGTAGCATATGTGTAAAAACTAATGGTAATGAATAAAGAACATTTAGCTGCATTGAAGGCACTGGCAAAAAATAGGCCCCCAGGAATTGATGGAATAGCAAAGTATTTCAACAGATAGATGCATCCCTGAACATGCTCACTGCTCCATGCCAAAAAATTTGGAAGACAGTTACTTGCCCACTGACTTGAGATCTCTATATTTATTCCCATTCTAAAAAAAAAAAATAAAAGGGATTGAACAAATTTGAAAATGATCCAACAGGGCAAGATTCAGAGCTGCTATGCATAGGGTCACTAAGGGTCTCAGGCTACTTGATAGCATATTACCACAATCGTCAATATCATATGCAAATAAAATCTTGCTGACAATTATTTTTAAAGGAATAGAATAGTAAATAAACAAAGAATTGCTAGAAATTCAAGCTAGATTCAGAAGAAGCTATGGAGTAATGAATAACATTGCTGATATCAGATGGATCTTGGCTGAAAGCAAAGAAAACCAGAAAGAGGTGATTTGTGTTTTATTGACTATGCTAAGGAATCTGACTGTGTGGGTCAAAATATATCATGGTTAACATTGAGAAGAATGGCAATCCTAGAACATCTATTTGTACTCATGAGAAACCTACACATAACTAAGAAGCAGTTACTTGAACAAAACAAAATAACACTGCATGGTTTAAAATCAAGAAAAGTATGCATTATGGTTATATTCCTTTTTAATATAATTATTCAATCTGCGTTTTTATAAACATAATTTAAAAATCTAAATTACATGAAGAATAATCAGGATTGTGGCATCAGGATTGGAAAAATACTCATCAACAACCCATGTTAAGTAGATAGCACTACCCTGGTTGCAGAAAGTGAAGACGACTTGAAGCATTTGCTGCAGAAGATCAAAGACTACAGTCTCAAAATCAATAAAAAAAAAAAAGACCTCACTACTGAACTGGTAGGCAACTAACATCATAACAGACGCAGGAAGATAAAAGTTGTCAATGATGACCTTTTACTTAGATCCATAATCAATATCCAGAAAAAAATGTATTGCATTGGGAATATCAAGGACCTCTCTAATGTACTAAAGAGCAATGCTATTTGTTTAAATACTAAGAGTGCCAGACCCAAGTCATCGTATTTTCAATCGCTTCCTATGAATCTGAAAGTTGGACAATGAATAAGGATGACCGGGGGGTGGTGGTGGTGGTGGATGATGTCTTAAAATTGAACTTAACAAACACAAAATAACCAACAGACCGTCAAAACAACAAAGTCTGACTTGAAGGAGGTGAAACCAGGCTGCTCCTTAGAAGGAAGGATGGTGAAACTCCACCTCCCATATTTTGGACATGTTCTCAGGAGGGGTCAGTACGTGGCAAACAACATAATGCTTGGAAGAGGGAGGGACAGATAAAGAGAGGGAGACCCTCAGGGAGATGGATTGGCAAGTGTCTTTACCAATGGGCTGGAGCATATCCAAGATGGTGAAGATGGTGTAGGATAGGACACAATTTAGACCTACAGTTTGTTCACGGAGTTGCTATGAGTCTACTAGATTGATACAATGGCATTAACAGTAACAACAATGAAAACATCACCACCACTTTTCTACTTAAAAACTCTTCACTTACTACCCACTGCAAATATGATAATATCCAAATCCTTTAACCCGGTTTTCAAGTCTTCCATGTCCCTCTCTTACATTCTTTCCCATATAATCCAATAATTGCATTCTTAAAGTTCAGCCTTTTGCCCTCCTTCAGAATGAATTACTTCTTCATCAGTATTTCCACATAACACATGCCTCATTATTTCTGTATCTTCTTTCTTCATTAACCTATGAACTCTTTCAGGACAGGATCATGTCTTCTTCATTTGTGGCCCTGTGACAAATACAGGAATTGATGAATTCGGTTGGAAACAAATGCCTGTTGAATGAATGAGCGACCTTGCACTTTGTGACCTTTGTCTTGATGTTTATTTCCTTTAATCTTCTGTAGATTATTTTTACTAACAAAATGCTTAGTAGTTTAATAAAATGCTTAGTCGGTTCTGACTTGACGGTATACAACAACAAACACAACAAGAGGCACCTTGGAAAAGAGGTCTAATAATGTGCTTCTAAAAGTTCACAGCCTCCAATCCAATTCTACTCTGCACACACAGGATCACCAGGAGACAGAATGAACTCAATAGCCACTGAATTACTTAGTTTTTGTTACTTTCCTACAGATCAATCTACCTATTCATCCATTCATCTATCCATTTACCCATCTGTCTATGTATTCACCCATTCCTATCTATGAAGAGAACAAGTAGAACTAAGATTCTATTTAAAGTTCCAGTTCCTCTTGATCATCGGTTGTTGTTGTTGTTTAATGCCATCGAGTCATAGACGACTCATAGCGACCCTATGAATGAACAGCCTGAGCACTGTTCGTACATAGAGTTTCCAGAGGCAAGCCATTTTGGAAATGGATGCCGCTCCTGCTTCCAGGCTTGATTTAGTCGGGAAGCTCTAGCCAACACTGTCCACCATGGGTGCCCATTACCACGATTGGCACATCACTGTCACAGGCTTCAGCATCACAGCAACCACGAGTTACCTCTGTACAGCAACGCGCAGACCAGTGCTATACCACCTAGAAGAATGTTTGACAGGAAGACAATTTGAACCTGGCTGGAGGGCCTCAGGCCCCAGGGCCCTTTGGGCTTAAGGCCGCCTCCTGGTTCAAACCCTAGGCCCAGGCTGGCTAGCCTCGCTCCAGGGACAGAGCAAACCTGCACGTCAAACACATTCCCGGAGAAGCAGTCCACTCCAAAGCTTGCCATGATTCCTGCACTCCCCACTGCCACGCTCCTGCCTTCTGGCAAGGAGAGCTTCCCACGAGCCTGTGAAGGCGCCAGCCAAACCAGGAACAACATGGCCCCTTGATCATCTACATTCTCCCATAACTACTGGCCTGTACTAGACCCTGTTTGAACAGAAAACATTGGTGAAGCCTATGCTTAAAAATGGTCAGACTGTCTCTTTTCTGATTTGCTCCTGCTTCCCCACATCCAGCTCCAGTATCCTGATGCCACATCATTTTGCTGTCAACCGTTGATTCTATCAGACATGGATTGCCAACTAGTCCATTTATACTAATATCAGTCATTGCAATACAATCACTTTAAAGATCTCACTATTCATAATCATTCAAAAGCTAAATTACGGAAAGATTTTCCCTAAGTGTTGATATTACTACTACTTTTGAAACTTTTCCTCTTTTTAGTTTTAACCTTAATTGCTACAGAAAATTTGATAAATAGTTCCTGTACAGAGCGAACTCCTTACACACTCTAGAATGCCCTAGCCATCCCCAAAGCTGTGTTTGAGGAGTATAAGAAATCACTATAATTTTTTAAAAAAAGAACATCTTATAGATAAAAGTATTTCCTGTACAGTATTTCTCTACTTTTCAAATACCTTGCCATTTATTGTTCTTTTTTTTTCTGTGTGTACCTCCCTTACTGTGTGTGTTTGTGTGCGTGTGTGTATATTTCCAGTGGTCTGTGTATCTGAAATACCCAGATTAACATGAGTCCACACCTCTGCCACAAGTCTACTTGGGTTCTATTTTTAGTTTCAAACCTTGCTGTCCATTTCTAGTTTTTTCTTCTGTACATTTTAGTGAGACTAACTGTGGATAGTTCACAATAAATACAATAGATACATAAAAGATGAAAGGCAATCCAATATACATGCTTTTATCTGTAAAAAGTTAATGCTTCCATTCACTCTAATACCCCTAGGGTACTTCTTTCCTCCTTTTAGTGTCTCTGTCTTCATGTCACTCTTTTCTATCTTTTTCTTTATGTATGTCAACATCTGTGCACTTTTGTGCAAGAGACCGGGAAGGGGGGATGGGGAACACAACTCTAAAGAAAGCACTAAAGATACCTTGAAAACTTTGCCTGGCACTAGCATTAACTCCCTTGTCCATTGTCCCAGCAAACACAAGCTGTGAGTAATGCTACTCTTGCCAGATACAGCTTTACCACTAGATAGCCAAGCAGGAACATCAGCTTCAACTATCCCAAGAAATCCAAGAAAATATTCAACCTGGAAAATTTCCAAACCTAAAACAGCACATCCCTGGGAGATGACTAAAGCTCCTGTAGGAAATCACTTGACCACAAATTCCAACTCCCCTTCACTCCTACAGCCTCAGTTACACATCTCAACTGGCTGCTCCCTAGAATCATGACAACCTGACCCACATCAGTAGCCCAGGAGCCATATGGCGACATAATGCCTTTCAGAGTCCATTGGGTAGGAAAAGGGAGGGACAATCCATTGTAATTGAAATCCTTTAATTTATTATTTGTCAATAACTCCTGCATTGAGGGGAGTTCTCTTACCCTTTCACAAATCCTGGAAGACACATTAGGTAATTACAGATATATAAATTATCTTTGAGACCACTGCATTGCCTAGTAATGATGAGAAAAAGAATATGGTCTTCCTGAAGACCATCAGAGTGCTTAATGTGATTCTATGAACAACAGTTGTTTCAAATCATAGGAATAATAAAGATAAAAATCCTTTTCAATAATAAAGGTAAAAAGCCAAGTTGTCAACTGTGTCAACAAGAACTGGGACATGGAAATGCAAGTATTATACTCCTATTCACTCCACAAAGTGAAACTCTAATCCTGTTACCCTTCCAGTTACTAAACTGCTTTGAAAAAAATAACTATCTGAATTGAGCTGAATGAAATCAGGTAAATTTACTTGGATCACAGAATCATTGCTGTCTGTTGAGCGGAAAGGGACATTTATTCCTTTTTCACCCCAAGGTACTTCTACTTATCTCTCCTCTAAGATATCCTTGATTCATGTTCATCTCTCAGTAACAATGCAAACTAATGCAATGGAAAGACGATCTGATTAAAAGAATTCTGAGTTGAACCTGAAAAGACAAGGTAATGATGGGCATAGTCCAATGGCAATTAATTTTATAAAACATAAAAATAGGTTCATCCTAGAGATGGTAAAACCAGGTTGCTCCTTGGAAGCAAGAATTCTGAAGCTTCATCTGACATACTTTGGACATGTTCCTAGGAGGGACCAGTACTTGGAGAAAGACATCATGCTTGGGAGGGTGGAGGGACAGCGCAAGAGAGGAAGACATTCTATGAGAAGGATTGACTCAGTTACTGGGGTAATTGGGGAGGTGTGTCAGAGACAGTAATGTTGGCTCAGGATAGAGCAGGGTTTAGGGCAATTGGACATAGGATCACTATGAGTCACAAGCAACTTGTTTGAAAAATTCTGAGATTTAAAAAGTCTCTCCTTATACAAAGTCAAGATCTATTTCCCAGAACTTTCTATTCGTTTATCTGAATGCTACCTATTGCGGTTGTGTGTTAAGAACTGTAGCCTCCTATATGTATTGAAGCTGAACACGGAGAAAATAAAGATTTTTTAACTATTGGGCCAATTGGCAGCATCATGATAGACAGTGAGGAACTTGAGGTTGTTAACAGCTCCAGATTTCTTGGCTCCACAATCAGCATTCTTAGAAATCAAAAGATGAATTGCATTGGAAAAATCTGCTGTCAGGGACTTCTCTAGAGAACTGAAGAGCAACAATATCAGTCTAGACACTGAAGTGCTCTGGATGCAAGCCTTCACAATTACTTGCTATGTGTCAGAGAGCTGAACAACGACTCAGAATGACAGAAGACGAATCAGTGTCTTTGAGTTGTGGTACTAGAGAAGAGCACTGAATAAACTACAGAAATACAATATATTCAAATAAATCTGTCTGAGAGAGGGTGATATCAGGCTGCTCCTTGGAGACAAGGATTTTAAAGCTCCACATCACATACTCTGGGTAGGATGCGAGAAGAGAGTAGTACTTGGAGAGGGACATCATGCTTGGAAGGGTGGAGAGACAGCACAGAAAGAAGACCCTGGATGAGATGGATTAACTCAGTGACAGGGGTAATGGAGGTAGGTATGTAAAACACAATGAAATTGGCTCGAGATAGAGAAGAGTTCAGAGCTGTTACACATAGGGGTCACTATGAATCGCAGGCAACTAACTCAATGGCACATAACAACAACAACCTATTGTTGTTGTGTGCAATGGAGTTAATTCCAACTCACGGTGGTGGTGTTGATATGCACCATTTATTTAGAAATCCCTCCAAAGAGTTTTCAAAAGCTGCAAATTGCACAGGAAGAAATTGCCCATTTTTCTCCTGAAAAGCAGCTGGTAAATTGAAATCACCTGTCTGGGTCGGTAGCGTAACTCTTTACCACTAGGCCGCCAGAGCTCCCTGGAACAACCCAACAAAATGGAGCAGAATTGCTCCACAGAACTTCCCTAGGCTGCAATCTCTACAGGAGCAGATCGTAAGGTCTTTTCTCTCTACCAGTTGGAGGGTTTAAAATAATAGCATCTTGGTTAGAGGCTGAGCCTCTACTTATCCAAGACTTGATATCTAGTTTGATATAAAACTTTGAGATTTGTGTCTTCTGGCCATTAAAGAACCAAATCACAGAATTCCTTGGGCTGTCCCCTGAATGAATGAATGAATGAACTAACTCCACCTTCCTCAGCTCACTCCTGTCCCATTATATAGACTTTCTGATGCCTTCCAATAATTTCTGCATATAAATTCACCTAGGACTTGGAATATGTTGAGAAAAAACACAGTTTGAACATTAAAAATACAAATAAAGCTAACAAAAAAGAGAGAGAGGGAGATAAATTCACATCACAGGGGCATAGTGTGGTGAAAAGAATGTGAGTGTCTGAAACCTAAATCTGATGACTTAGGTTTAAATTCTAGTTCTAGGAGATATTTTCTGGGTAACCTCAATCACTTTACCACTTATCTGTTCTTTCATCTCAGAAAAAGGAGTAGCATGACCTCATAGGATTATATGAGAAGTAAAAATAATATGTGCAAAATATTAATATAGACTTGGTACTTAATGGACATGCAATATTGATTAATATTATAGAATCATAAGGGACAGACTGAAACTCAATATCGCCTGGTCAGATCTGACTCACAGCTGATCCTCCAGTGGGTTTTCAAGTGCTATAAATCACATGGGAGAAGATTGTGTATCTTTTTTCCACACAACAGTGGTGAATTAAAACTGCATGCCTTTGGGTTGGCAGTACAACTCCTTGCCCAATAGGCCACCTGTGGGTAGGAAGTTGCACTGCTAACGCAAAGGCAGGGGTTTGAATCCACCAGCTGCTCTGCAAAAGAAAGACAGACAATGTCTACCTGTGTGATTTACATCATGTGAAAATCCACTAGCCGGCAGCTATGAGTGGGTATTGAGTTTGGGGTTTTTGAAGGGAGAGACAAAGACTTAATGGTTACTGGCACAAAGGAATAATAAATTCAAGAAGAGGCAAAAATGGACAACTGTGTTTTGTGGATGTTAAATAATGCTCCTTAAAAGAAGGACTTGATGGTCTAATAAGGTTAGGAATGAGAGCAATGAACAAATTTTTTAAACTCAAGTATATTTCATTACCCAGAAACAAGACTGGTTATGTTTTTTATTTAACAATGTTTTCATTCACTCTTGTAGGACCCAAGGGAACATGAGATAATTTAGACTCAGTTTAACCAAGATGAGAAGGACCACAGAATCCTAGGGTCACACAGACATATAAATAAATGATTAAGATTAAATATCATGACCAAGTGGGATTCATAAGAGGCATGCAAGGATGGTTCAATATAAGAAAAAACATTCAATGTAATTCATCACATTAACAAAGCAAAGAACCAAAACCACATGATCCTATCAATTGATGCA
>NW_006399807.1:13030180-13034418 GCF_000299155.1 Elephantulus edwardii | reverse complement strand
GGTGCCACTGTTGTAGAATGGGTCTGACATCAGGGTGGGGGTATGACAGAAAAAACTGGATAAATTATGTATATTGTATTGAAACAGATGAGGGAAAGAACAGATTAGAAGTGATATATGATTGAGTATTATGGTTAGCACAGGAATCTAGAATTAAGATTGCATAGAGAAGTGTACTCGGGGTGGGGGTGGGGGGAAGGGACGTGGGAATGGTATACTAATGAAGGAATTTTTTCTCTCTCTCTCTGTTCGGAGGGGGAAGCGAGCTGGTGGGTAGGGGTGGACAGGGAGAAAATTGCGGCAATGAATAAATGGAAATCCAAAACCTCTGTAAAAAAAAAATAAAAATTTTAAAAAAAAAGATTAAATATCTCTAGGTGGCCTAGTGGCAAGAAGTTGCACTGCAGTCCCAAAGGCACATGGTTCAAGGCTACCAGCTAGCTGCTCTGCAGGATAGGCAATCTCCTCCCATGAGATTAACTGCCTTTGAAAACCCATCAGAAGGTCAGCTATGGCTCAGTTCCAACTCTATGATACATAGCAATAGTGCCATGAAAGAAATAAAGGGTGTATGAAAAACTGAAGAGGAAATAACAATCTACAAGAAGGATCAGGGACAGGTTCATGATGGACTTGGTTATTCAGAAGGGTCTCAAAGATAAAGAGAAGTGAAGATAAAGCCCTCTCACCATAGGTAGTAAAGAAAGCATATGGACATTTTGAACACTAATAGACTACTAAAGTATCAAAAGGAATGTGGTTATCTAAAATTACTTTCCCCCACAAAATACAGCTGTCAAGAGAGGCAAGAGAAAAGACAGGGCCATTGTGAAGAGGCTTGTATGTTAAGTAAAGGAATTTGGAATTTATTCTGCTTTCAAGGAGGAGCCAGCTGAGGCTTTTAAAAGGGAAATGTAATTTAAGATTTGGAAACTAACCTGGTAGCCTCATGAAAGAGAGGAACTAGTCATGCTGCTTCTTAAAATCATCCAAGTGAAAGATGGTGAAGTCAAGAATGAAAACTGCTGTATTAGAAATGGGGAGAAGACCTGAATAAATGATCTAAGTCTGGGTATAACTGATGGGATATAATCCAAAACCAGTAAAGGGATGGGGGGGTAAATTAAAAATGACTATTTTGAGACTTTAAATGGATGGAGATGTTATTAATTAGTACCTAGACTTCTGGAAAGTAGTACTTTTTGGTAAGGGCACAATAGTTAACTCAGTTTTGAACAGTATAGTCTAACTAGCAGACAAACCAATGGAGATGTAGTCAGTTTGACTTAACAGTCTGGAAATCAAGAGAAGCAAGGAGCAAAGTCTGCATATTCACTGGAGTGAATCAGAAGGAAGAAAGAAGAGTTTGTGGAACATTTCTCTGATATCCCAGGGTAATAACCTCAAAACCAAGGTAAATATAGACAAACGGCAAACAAATTCATGCTAGCTCTAAGTGAGCACCACCAACTCAAAGAGCTCATGTTCTTTCAGTCTTTTGAAAAAATTAAAATTAAATATGCCTATCTTCAGTCCATTAATCATAATTTCCAGAGAAGCAACATACACCTCATGAATAATTTCTCCCAGTACGTGGAGATGAAATTTATTAGCAGAAAAAGACATGATAATTATTTTATTTTAAGTAAAGGAATTTCGCATATACTTTTTTTAAACATATTTTAATTGATTTGCATACAATCATTCCTATACATTATGTTTTATTCATGCACTTGTTTTATACAAGCATCATTTACATTGTGTTTCATTCATGTACATTGTGTTTTACAAAATTACTTACTGATGGTAAAATTATTGATGGTATTTAATTTAGTATTGACTTTTTATTTTTCCTTCCATTCATTAAATTTCAGTGTCATATAAATGTTTATCTACTCTACTCTTCTAGAGACAGGATCAGGAAGCATCTTTATCAATAGATACTTACCAACACTTTCCTATTCAGACAAGAATTATCGAAAAGTAGATGGTGTGGTCCCTGCATACAAAGAATCTGAGATAGCCAAAAAGACCCTTTCATGAAATTACCAATGTATAGGATGTTATGTCAACCTAAATTTGGAACTTGCTAATACAAGTAGAGATGAGTATGTGAGGAAGCTGGAGAGTAAACATGTCACCTGAGAAACACAGGTGGAGATATGGGGTGGATCTGGGTTTGGTGAGGAATGAATCAGAACATCCCACAGAGAGTGGCTCCTCCCTGAATGGACCATTTACCTACTATAAAAAGGCCTTCCTCTCAGACTTCAGTACCCAGCAAGCTCCTTCAGGCTACATACTACTTGCTCTTCTGGTGAACAAGGTAAGGGAGAAGGAATTCCTCTTACTTTGCTGACCTAGTGTTAAGCAAGGTGGATATCTGGGTGCGTGAATTAAGCCAATGAGTTCTGGATGGGTTTGTTTTGGGGTTTTTTTTGGGGGGGGTGTTCTTCCTTTTTCTTTATACAGAAGGGAAATAAAAGCATAAACTTACTTCCTCTGAAGCTATTCAGTATTCTTTGCATTGTTGGACTGTTAATTTATTCATTTACCCAACAAATATATATTTGCTTATTTCTACTTGTCAATTTATGTGCTTGTCTCTGATTACACAACAGTTAATAACATGAATTACCAGACTATATTGATAAATGTTCTTAAGAACATTTAATAATGGAATATTGTCAGAAAACAATAAAGACTAAGATTACTTCAGATAGTAAAAAGAAAAAGAGTAAAATAATGAGAAAGAAGGTATTTTAGATTGGATGACCAGGGAGGATCTCTCTGGGGAATATCTTCTGAGTGGAGAGCTAAATGGCAAATTAAATTATCCAATACTAAGGTCAAGACTCTAAAGCTCGACCTAACTTGTTACAAAAAATCAAAAAGAAGCCAATGTGCTAGAACACATTTAACAAGAGGAACAGCAGACAGTGATATGAGAGCTAAACTAGAATAGGTCACGGAAAAATGTTTTAAGTACATTTGAAGTCACTGAGAAGTATTAAGCTTAGGGGAGTATCATTGCAATATGGTTATTAAAAGGTCACTCTTGGATTATGCTGTGGAAAACAGTACTATAGGAAGGCATGAGTAGAAGCACAAAAAATAGATTGTAGTACATTAGGTGAGAGATGATGAAAATAATAGGAATTATGAGAAGTAACTCTTTGCTGAAGATAAAATACAGTTTTATCCATGACTCTTGTCTTTCTCTTTCACCACACATGTGACTCAGCTCATGTCTGGTCAATTCCTCTACAAAATATGCAGAATGCATTCGTTATTTTCCATCTTCATCACTGCCACCTTCGTTCAGGCTCTCATCTCTAATACAAAATTTTAATATACCACAATTTTCTTAAACATTTTTATACTGATAAGTATTTTCATTGCCTACATTTCAGGAGATATTATAAATAAAAGGACTATGAACATTTTTACATGACTTTATTATATATATGTTATATATAATATATATAATATATGATATATAATATATAATACATAATACATAATATATAATATATAAAACAGAATATGTATATATATATTCTGTTGAGAGTATTCAAAGAACTTTATTAAAGCAAATTTTAAAAATATATTCCATTGTCACGGAGTCAGCTTCAACTCTTGAGTTCTGAATACTGCCAAACAATTTTTAAAGTGCTTCTGGTAATCTACACTCCAACCAACAGAACAAGGGAGTTATGGTAGCTTTGTGGTAAGGAACTGTGCTGTCAGCCCAGACGTACGGAGTTTGAACTCTCCAGCTGCTCCCTAGGAAAAAGATGGGCAATCCCCTTCCACGAGATTTACTGCCTTGAAAATCTGTCAGAGGGTCAGCTGTGTTACTCAACAATAGAAACATGAGAAATTAGTTTTCCACATTCTCACCAACATTTAGTGTTATCAAGGTTTTTAATGGAGTTGTTTCTTTTTTATGTCATCCTTTCAGATGTGCTATGGTCTTATTTCATTTACATCTTAATGATTAACGAGGTTGATTGTCTCTTAGTACCTTTACAACTTGTAGATTCTTCTTTTAAGTTCCTATGTTATCCACACATTCTTCTATTGGTTTGTCTGCCTTTTTCATATTTATTTGCAGATGCTACTTTAATACTCAGGATAGATCTCTGTATTGGTTATTTGTGTTGCTTGTATCCTCACACTGTGTTCTCTGTAGTTCTCCCCTTTAATGACGTCTTTGAATGAATTGCTGTTCCCAC
>NW_006399807.1:13022205-13023105 GCF_000299155.1 Elephantulus edwardii | reverse complement strand
ACCAACTCGTATTTTTGTTGATAGTTTCAATTATTTTTCTGTTTTCTATTTCATTTATTTCTGCTCTAGTTTTTATAATTTCAGTTTTTTTGAAGGGTGTCGGGTTTTCTTTTTGTTCTTTTTCAATTTACTGGAGATATTGAGTTAGAGAGACAATAGTCTGTTTTTCCTGTCTTTTGGTGTGTTTGCTTATTGCTATAAGTTGACCTCTGATTACTGCTTTGGTTGTTTTCCAGAGGTTTTGGCAAGTGATATTTTCATTGTCATTAGTTTCAAGAAACTTTTAAATTTCATTTTTTTAAATGCATTCTTTATATTATTAAAATTAAGGTTGAAAGTGGTCCATCACAATATTTGGAAATACTAAAAATAATATGGAAATACTACCAGAAATATAAAATCCTATCTTCCAGAGACAGTCACTATTAGCATTTTCGTGCATGTTCAAGCAGTTTTTAAGCTTTATAAACTCATTCTTTTAAATTAAATTATGCCCATTAAATGTGAACTATCAATGTCTTCCACTTTTTCTTTCTTCACTGAATATATCATGGCTGTTTTCCAGACATAAACATCTAAATATAACGTATTTCTTTTTAAAGCAAAGCATTGTGATAAATGGTGCTCTGGTGGCTTAGTGAGAAGAAACTGTGCTGCCAACTTACAGTCAGCGCTCCTCTGTGAGGGAATGGCTGGTCATTCCTTCCCGTGTGATTTACCACTTCTGAAAACCTGCTAGAGGGTCAGTGATGGGATGGCTCTGACTTGATGGTTGGTTGTTGTTGTTGTTGTTATGTGCCGTTGAGTCACCTGTGCCTTATAGCGATCCTATGTACAACAGCCCTAAACCCTGCTCTATCCTGTACCAATCTCACTGTCTCTGACACACCTACCCCCATT
>NW_006399807.1:13008919-13022105 GCF_000299155.1 Elephantulus edwardii | reverse complement strand
ATGTACAACAGCCCTAAACCCTGCTCTATCCTGTACCAATCTCACTGTCTCTGACACACCTACCCCCATTACCCCAGTCACTGAATCAATCCACCCTGTATAGGGGGGCCTTCCTCTCCTGTGGTGTCCCTCCACCCTCCCAAGTATGACATCCCCCTCCAAGGACTGGTCCCTCCTCGCAACATGTCAAAGGTATGTCAGATGAAGCTTCAGAATCCTTGCCTCCAATGACCAGCCTGTTTTAACAAATCTCTCTAGGACAAACCTGCTCATTTTCTTAGCAGTCTGTGATGTATTCAGTACTCTTCTCCAGCACCACAACTCAAAGGCGTCAATTCTCCTTCTGTCATCCCTAGTCATTGTACAGCTCTCAGATGAATAGAAAGTGATTGCAAAGACTATGGCCTTTATCAGGAGCAACTTAATCTCCAGAGTGACATCATTACTCTTCAGTACTTTAGAGAGGTTCCTAACAGCAGGCTTTCCCATCGCAATAGGTCTTTTAACTTCCTGGCTGCTGGTGCCAAGAGTGTTGATTGTGGAGCCAAGCAAACTAAAGCTGTGAACAATCTCAATCTCTTCACCATGCATCCTGATATTGCTAATTGGCCCAGTGGTAAGAATCTTTGTTTTCTTGATGTTGTGTTTCAATCCATATTGAAGGCTGTAGTCCTTGACCTTCTGCAGCAAGCGCTTCAGGTCCTCCTCAGTTTCAGCAAGCAAGATTGTCTCATCTGCATAATGCAGATTGTTGATAAATCTTCCTCCAATCCTGATGCCACATTTCTCCTCATAGTGACCAGCCTCCCAGATGATTTGTTCTGCATAAAGATTGAAAAGGTATGGAGATAGGCCACATCCCTGGCAAACATCCTTCCCAATTTTGAACCATGCTGTGTTTCCTTTCTCTGTTTTGATGACTACCTCCTCATCCAAGTATAGGTTTCATATTAGCACGATCAAGTATTCTGGGATTCCCATTCTTCTCAGAGTCAGCCACAGTTGTGATCCACGCAGTCAAACATCTTTCATAGTCAATGAAAGACAAATATACATTCCTCTTGTACTCCCTGCTTTCAACCAAGATCCATCTAACATTAACTACAATATTCCTAGTACCACAACCCCTTCTAAATCCAGCCCCTGCACTGCTGGCTGTTCTCTTTTGATGTGCTGTCATATGTATTTGATGGTACACAGTAAAAAACAAAGAAAGCATCATGCCAAGTATTTAACTGGAAGTTACACTTTTTAGTGATATTAGCCACAACAGGTGTAGAGAACTGAGAATTCACATACATCTGTGATGCATGTACTTTGTGAGAAAAAGCACTGTGGAGTGTGTTGAGTTGCCCAGTGGGAAATAAAATGTGTGTTGTGAAAGTTATTGACAGTCCCTGGTTAAAAAAATTAGTAGTCTTCAATGGCTAGAACAGCTATTCTTTGTTTATACATGTTTCCAAAATCATTTTTTCACTATGATGAGTCTATGAAAGATATTGCTAATAGAATGGACATTTGAAACCTCTTTTAAAAAAGACCTAAATTTTATTCTATTGGTATGAGAAATTATAATTTATATCATATTAACAAAATAGAAAGGATAGACAAAGGGAAATTTATGGACCATGGGGTTTTTTCAAACAGCGTAATTTTTAACACTACTGGACATTCCTGGGAAATTTTTTGGATACTGTTGGGAAATTCCTCGTTAGCTGATTTGGATATATCCTATTGTTCACAGGAAGCTGGCTCTTGTATAAAGAGACATGGGCAGGAGCGGAGTTCAGTTTTTCTTCGCTGTTTTGACATTGGTGACACAGCACAGAACCAAGAGTGTTTGCTGGAGGATTCTGACACCCTTATAACTGCTCCAGAAAACAGTAAGTGGAGAAGTTTTATCGAGATCAGCCGTGGGACATGAAACATAGATTATAATATGAAGCGGCATGCAGAAGGGATCCAATCGGAGATATTTCAAAAACTGCTGTTGTATTGACTTGTAGAAAACCAAGCTTTGAACTTAACAATGAAAAACTGAAAATTTGTACTTATTCATCTGAGTAGACTTCTTTGATGAAAAACAGTTTAGCTCTGGAATTCTTTATTGAAAAATCTTACTGTGTGACCCTAAACCAAGACTGTACAATGATATGAGAAACTAGATACTTAGATTTTCATTCCATAATTAATTTCGCTTTTTTTTTTTTTGTTCCTCTGCAGAAAAGCATTTCGCATTGAATCCTTCTCTAGAAAGAATTTCCGGAGCCATGACTGCAGTACAGTTTTTATTTGTTTTTGTCTCTGGTAAGTTATCACTAGAGTTTCTAAAACTTGGCACCATTGACATTTCTGTCAGATAATACTTTTGAGGGGATGTTAGCCTGTAAATTGTAGGCCTTTTGGTAGCAACTATGATATTTATGTATGTTGTGTTATATCTTGGGATAGTTGTAATTTTAATCTTTGGTATAATAATTTTAATATAGATTTTAAATCCTTGACTACTAGCATAAAGGCTGTCCGTTTGAATCCATCTAGAGGTGGCTCAGAAGAAAGGCCTGGGAAATATCTTATGGAGCAGTTCAGCTCTGCTCAGCGGGGGTCACCAGGAGTTTTAAATGAGTCTATTGTAACTCACAGGAACAAATGAACTTTACTTCTCAGAAATGAAGGGTTGATCTTAAACAGTCCTTCTATTTTCTGAGGCATGCGAGGATTCAGGGTGATGGCCACGTGCAGTGTGTCAGAGAACAGGCAGGAGTATGGACTGCATGCCCAACAAAGCCTAGTGATTCTGATTCACATACTACTGTAGTTTGAATAGATTAATAGGTGATGGTGGGGAATTCACAAAGGCCAATCAAAAAATAGATTTATAAAAAAATCTTGTTTCAACACATGCTCATGAACACACTGAATTCTAAAAAGTGGGGGAAAAATTAGTTATCTCAACGGCTACTATACTTGAGTATATATTTTTGTTTGTTTGTTTCTGAGGAAAAAAAAACCCACAGGGAAAATAAGACAAGAAAAGGCTCAGGTGAGGTTGCCATACTGTGGCAGGACTAACGTCTCCCATTCCTTTCCTACCTTCCCCACAGTGTTCCTCCTGCTTGAGGGTAGTGCAGCCTGGTCTTACAGCACTTCTCCAAAACTCATGAATTACAGCGATGCAAGTGCGTACTGTCAGAAATGGTACACACACCTAGTCGCAATCCAAAACAGAGAAGAGAATGACTACTTGAATTCCATATTAAACTATACATCACGTTACTACTGGATTGGAATCAGAAAAGTCAATGAAGTGTGGACTTGGGAAGGAACCAATAAGCCTCTGACAGAAGAGGCTGAGAACTGGGCCCCCGGAGAACCAAACAATAAGCGAAAGAATGAGGACTGCGTGGAGATCTACATCAAGAGGGAGAAGGACACTGGCAAGTGGAATGATGAGAGTTGCAGCAAAAAGAAGCGTGCCTTGTGCTACACAGGTAGGGCGTTTGGGGTAGCAGAGGGAGGCCATGTCACATTTGTTTGTATACATTATGTAGACAGCAGTTTCTGTTGCTTCATTATGTACATGTAGGAGGGAGAGGGAGAGGGAGAAGGGGAGGGAGAGGGGGAGGGAGAGGGAGAGGGGGAGAGAGAGAGAGAGAGAGAAAACACACTTGTGTGGTGTATATGGTTACATCACTCTTTTGCCAATAAAAAGATGGTGTATGGAGTCCTATAGGGGCGCCTCTGAAGAAAAATTTGTTGATTACTCCTGAAAAAATTAAAAACCTTATGGAGCTTAATTCTACTCTGAACACCAGGGGTTGAGATCCACTCAACATCAAGTGGTTTTTATGTACAAACTGTGTATAAACACATAATACATATCTTAGTAACATGTTACCCATCTGTATTAGAGGGCTGCTTTTCTGAATCTGTCAGAAATTGAGGGGTTTTTTTGTGCTTGATGTTAGCTGTAGCTAGGAGTGCCCATGGGTTTAACATTTAACCCAAAATCTCATCTCTGGCATTTTTGTCCAGTTCTATTGGGAGAGAATAATCATCCTCCTGGTCACCAATTGTGTTTCCGCAGCTACCTGTACCAACACATCCTGCAGTGGTCATGGGGAATGTGTGGAGACCATTAATAACTACACTTGCAAGTGTGACCCTGGTTTCAGTGGACTCAACTGTGAACAAAGTAAGTCTGGACCCCACCTCTCCTTTCACTTGTAATGGTGGCCCCATTTTATGTTCTCACTGGCTTTGGTAGGAAGTCTGCATCTTTTCCTTTCCTTGGGTCAATGTGCAATGTTAGTGGAAAGCTAAAGCTATGAAGTTGGACTTTCTGGGTTCAAATTCTGCATCTGATGGGACCTTGACAAGCTATTGAAACCCACTGGGTTCCAGAATTCACATTTATAACCTGGAAATGAAGATAATCACAATCATACTGGCTTACACATAGGATTATGTGAACAAGTGCATGCAAAAGAAACCTATCTGTAGTGGCTGGCACATAAGCAGGCATTGAGCACATAGAGCAATTAGAGGTCCCTGTGAACATTCATCTTGTCTAGCTCAGGGAAGGACAGAAGTGACTGAGTTTCCTTTTTCAGTTGTGACCTGTGAACAACAGAGGGACCCTGAACATGGGAGCCTGTCTTGTACCCATCCTTTGGGGAACTTCAGCTACAATTCTTCCTGCTCTGTCGCCTGTGATGAGGGTTACCTGCCCAACAACATGGAGGCCACTTGGTGCACCTCCTCTGGCGAGTGGAGTGCCCCCACCCCGGCCTGCAATGGTGAGTCTCCCTTGAATGCACAGAGCATTCTCTCCCTCATTCTGCCTTTTGAATTCTCTATCTTACTTATTTTCCACACTTTAGAGGAAATATTTTTGTGGTTGTTTCTTAGCAAAATCTGCTCTCTCAGCCAATCTAGATGACCAAATCAGCATCTGTCATGTTTGAGAGATGTTTTCATACTAAAGTTTAAATGAGTGTCTCTGAAGCTCTGGTAGTTTTTGGAAGAAACACATAAAACAGAAGAATCCTACTTAAGAAGTTTTCCTGACTTTCTCATCTTTCCTTGTTGATTCTCTTCCATGCAGTGGACTAGCTTAAGGCCATGCTAGTTAAGCAGCATCCATATCTCTTTTTCTCTCACTCTTAATATTTGTGATTAACACATATATGTTGTTGTTCTTGTTGAGTACCATTGAGTCAGAACTGACTCCTAGCTGACTCTCCAGTGAATTTTCAGAGGCAGTTGATCACTCTCAGGAGCAGATCACTCATTCCGCTCCCACAGAGCAGCTGATGGATTCTAACTAGGTGCCTTCAGGATTGCAGTGCAGCTTCTTGTCACCAGTGCTCTTTCATCCTAGTCCTGCTGGGCTTACAACCAGACAGAAAGCTTGATCTCAAATCTCCTATTTTTACCTTATATAAATAATAAAAATATCAGAGATTTCAAAGCATGGTTAAACTAGAAATTAATCTGTTAAGATGAAAATATCAATAAAAAGGGAAGAGAAAGCTTTACTATAGTTTCAGTTCCCTATACTATCGTTTACTCTAGATTGCAGTCCTTGGATACCAAGCTTTTGAAGGCATCTTCTTTCCTTACTCCACTCTGAACTTCAATTCATAGGGAATGGAAAATGTCATTCTTCCAAAATTTTCATGGTGCTCTTTCAAATCCACAGTGGTTGAGTGTGAGGCTTTGACAAGTCCTGCCAACGGAACTGTGGAATGTTTCCCAATGGCTGGAAGCTTGGTGTGGAACACGACCTGTGCATTTGACTGTGAAGAAGGATTTGAACTAATGGGTGCTCCGAGCCTCCAGTGTACCTCATCTGGGAGTTGGGACAGTAAGAAGCCAACATGTAAAGGTAGGGAAAGTTTCATAGTAACATGTATGATAAAACACCTGACGTTAGTAAACTAAGACAAGCTCATCAAATTGCTACATGTGTTCCAGCTGCGACCTGTGGTGCCATCAGTCACCTGCAGAAGGGCTCTGTGAGCTGTAACCACTCCCCTGCTGGACAGTTCACCTTTCAGTCCTCCTGCCATTTCACCTGTGAGCAGGGCTTCATGCTGCAGGGACCAGCCCAAGTTGAATGCGCTTCACAAGGGCAGTGGACACAGCAACTCCCAACCTGTGAAGGTGAGCCTCAAGTTTTCCCTCTTTTGTATGTTCCTATTCTTAAAACACATTACTCTTCCAACTTATACCTGGGAAATGAAACCAGCTACCTTCTTTAATTAGAGAAATTTTCTTTGATAGGCAGCACTCATTTTGCATTTTCTACATTTTTACAAACGAGTCAGTGCCTGGCCAAAGAGAAGGCTGTGCTAATCTAATTCTATAGACATTGGCTTGGAGGAAGTTAAAATTGTTAACCTAAGGAACATCACATTAGAAAAATTTTAAAGTACAGTCATGAAAATCTGATTTGGATCTAAGTCTTGTCATAACTTTCTTCTGTAATTACTCATAATCATAAGTAATCAGTTGTTTCAAATATGGTCTGACACTCTGAGGACATGTTAAGCACTTAGATGTCATAAACTGTCAAACAAGAGCAAAGATATTGAAAAGAAACATATTTCACTATAAGCCAAGGAACTCCTTGCAGCCGGTACAGCACAGAATGAGTTTCACTGGCACAAAGTAACCAAACTGTGAAGCAGACAATTTTAGGGGTGCCTTAATTTTCTTTCTTTTTAGATCATTCTATACGTATTCAAGACTCATCTGAATGCATCAAACCTTTCTCTTTGCCCTAATTTCTCCTTTATGTCAGAAGGACAGTGTCAGAAGCCACTATTGGCTTCTGGGTTTAATGGTAATTTCTTGCATGCTTCAAATGAAACCGTGCTTATGGCTTATATTTACTGTAACTGCTTGCTGTTAACATGTGAGTCTGTTTTAGGAATTTTCCAGTAGATTTTTCTTTATCTGTAACTGCATGTTTTATCCTTTGCAGCCGTCCAATGTTCACGACTGACGGTATCTGAGAAGATGAATATGAGCTGCAGTGGGGAGCCCGTGTTTGGCACCATTTGTACCTTTGCGTGCCATGAAGGGTGGACGCTCAACGGCTCTGCAGCACTGACGTGTGATGCCAGGGGACACTGGTCCGAGATGCTGCCCAGCTGTGAAGGTGATGCATTAACTGGTGCCCTGAGGTCTAGTGAGAAGTGGAGATATCGGACTATAACAATTAACTATCCATTAGATCCAACCTTAAAGATTAACCATATTAAAGAGCTGAGAAATATTTATGAGTATAGGGTGGGAAGCAGGAGAGGTAATTGAAAGAAAGGATAAAATTCTGGCAAATGGAGAAATGAGAGTTACAGGGAAGAGGCAAAGGAGAGAAGAGAACAAAAGGGAGACTGAGAGACGAAAATGGCTATGAGAGATGTGAAGGTGCTCACACATTGAGGTTCCGCCTGCCCAGTGGTAGAGATAAGCCGGGCAGCCAGGTTTGGAGCAGATCTAAAAGGTTCTTAATGTCACTGGTTGGCCTCACGCATTGGATTCGACGGTCTTCCTATCTCTCATATTAATGTAGGTGGGGGAAAAGTCACTTGGACAGGACAGGAAGACATTAATGCTAATTCTTGCTGCTGACAATTCTTCCCCTCTTGATTCCTTAGCTCCCGCGGAGTCCAATGTCCCCTTGGTGGCTGGACTTTCTGCTGCTGGAACTTCCTTTTTGACACTGGCGTCCTTTCTCCTGTGGCTTCTGAAACGCCTTCGCAGGAAAGGTGAGGGAATCTATGAATGCATGTGAGATAAGCGTTTGAAAAAAGTTTCTTTTAGATTCATCACTGACAACATGGACTTCTCTTTCAAATTTATATAATAATTAGGATCTAAATGATGAACTTTAGTAGCCTAGTGAATAGGGAGTTGTGCTGTTAACTCAGAGGTGGGGTCTCTCTGACTCCCCTAGTAGTTCTGAGGGAGAAAGATGGAAAATATTTTCCCATATAATTTATAGCCTTGGAAAAACTGCTGGAGGGTCAGTTATAAGTTACTCAGAGGCTTGACAGCAATGAGATTTGAGAAGCAAGTACTCAACTCAGACCAAACCCACCGCTCCGGAATTGGTTCTGACTCATGACAGCCCTCCATTGAGTTTCTGAGGCTGTTTCTCTTTCTAGGGGACTGTCCATCTTTCTGCCATGGAGAAGGTGGCAGGTCCAAACCTCAACTTTTGGTTAGCAGCCTCAATTTATGCACTACACACCAAGAAAACAGAGCATAATGAAACCGAAATCTTAAGAGCTGCTAATGCAATTCAAAGTGGAAAGGGTTTTAGAAAGTGTAATTCTATGCCACTGCAATTCAATTCAGATTCATAGCGACTCAGTAAGACAAAGAACTGCCTCTGAGGAATTAAAAGTATGCAAAGCCTTACAGAAGCAGATTCACTCATCTTGTATCCAAAGAGTGGCAGGGGTTCAAACCACGAGTCTTTCAGTTGACAGTCCGATGGTTAACTTACAACATCACCAAGGATTCCTAATGTACCATTCTCATGCTCAACCATGGCTTCTGAGGTGGAACCAGTTCACAGGTGATCCTCTGGTGGGTTTCCAGAGTTTGACAATCATATGGGAGGAGATTGTCCATCTTTCTGCAGAGGAGTTGCTGATGGGTTCAAACTCCTGTCTTTGGATTGGCAGTGCAACTCCTTACTTCTTTGTTGTTTTTGTTGTATACCATTGACTCAGAACCAACTCATAGCTGACCCTCCAGCAGGTCTTTAGATGCAGTTCCTCACATGGGAGGAGAGGGCCCTTCTCCCAGAGTAGCCCATGAATTTGAACCACTTGCCTTTGTGATTGCAGTGCAGCTTCTCACCACTAGGCCACCAGAGCTACCGCCCCTGCCCACTGGTTGTACCAATAGAGTACCACTCTGGGGATGTAATCTATGCCACAGCTCAAGTTATGCCATGGAGCTACTATAAAACTCTTACACTAAGCACCTAGAAAACACACAAAATATTCCCTAAACTGATGTATTTGGTCTTCAAAATTGGAGTATCTGATGGGGAATATGAGTTCTGATTGGATGGTAAATATTGGCAACATCATAGGGAATATGCAAACATATCAAGTCACACTCGTATGATTTACAGGATCCTTTTTCTTTCTTTTTTTTAAAAAAAAATCATGTTGTGGTATATATAAAACATGAAACAAAAATCCAGATATCTGTCATGTTGTTAAAAATTGGAAGCTGAATCTGGTGAGCTGTTGGGCCCTTTGTTTGGGGGCTGTGTTATCTTCAGCCCTTCACTTCTATCATAGTTTTTCCTCACCATGACACTGAGTTTGTAAAATTAGATGAATGAGGGCAAGAAATGTTTCTGGATTTGATGTGTTCTTAAACATCAATTAGTCCTGATTATTGATTTGGTTGTGTGGTTTTTTTTTCCATTTGCAGCAAAGAAATTTGTACCTGCCAGGTAAGTTCTATTCTCTACAAAGCGTACATTGAACATTCTTAACTTTGCTCATCAACATGCTGGAGAACAGTGCTTTACTTATTGTTTTTAATGCATTCCACAGCAGCTACCTAAGCCTGGAATCAGACGGCAGCTACCAAACTCCTGAGTTAATTTAAGACTCAAGACATCAGGTAAGACTTGATGGTGTTAATATAATTACAAGAAAGTGCTATCCTCTCTCCAGGTTATGTTGCTCCTCAAACCCTCCAAACCTGTCTGTTTCTGCAAGAAAAATAGCACACTCAAAGGATTTTCTGAAACATTGCTACATTTCTTTGTGGAAAGAGAGGCTAGGGATAAGAGATCTAAATCATTCATTCCACTTATGAATTTAGTATACCATATTCTAAATATCAAGAATAATGATAGTTACTTAGTAATTCTTATATAGAGTTTCTGTATACTTGGCACTGTTTTAAACAATACATAGAGAAAAGAGCTTACGATGTAATTTAGTGTAATATAGACAGTTGTTGTTGTTGTGTGCCATCAAGTCAGAGCTGACCCATAGGTGACCTTCCAAAGGATTTTCAGAGGCAGTAAATTGCATAATAGGAGATTGCCAATATTTCTCCTATATAGCAGGTGGTGGATTCGAACTATGTGCCAGTGGTACTGCAGTGCAACTCCTTAGAATTGAATCCCTCTCTAACATGAGGGAAAGAACTATCTGAAAAGAATATATGCTTATGCATTATATATAGATGAGAACAATCTGGAACAAGGAGTGCCTTCATTGTGGGGTAGTGTGGGGTGGGGGATGGGATGAAGGGGGAAGAAAATGTGAAACAATGAATAAATAAGAGAGAGACAAAAAAGAATACACACACACACACACACACACACACACACACACACACACACACACACACACACACACACGGAATGTGTAGAAATTAGCACTTAATAAGAACCATACCTGTCAACCCCAGCAAGAATATTAACTGGTATCTTGGACACCTAATTGGAGTGTCGTTATGAGCCAATAGTGGGTTTGGTTCCTAGAACCTGGATGTTCCTAGTCTATTATAATGTGGAAATGTTAAGTGCTCTGATGACATGCTCTCCTACGGTTTCAGGAACACAGCAAATCTCAGAGAACTGAAGTGACCACTGAAGAGAACAAAGGCAGACAACTCTTCTTGGATCTTTCATCTTTTCACCTACTGTCTCTGCTGCTTAACAGCTGGAAAGGGGCCACTTGCTAGAACTTCAAGGGTCTAAAACTTAGTGGGAAGGCCAGGCTTCAACCGAGAAGATGAAGACCCAGGTTTCTCTTTGCTGTTCTCAGAAATCAGGAAAGGGTTGGGCACTAAAGGAAAGTGATACTTTGTTCCGGTCAAAACTAAGATTGGGACTCTGGAATCTTGGAATTTCCTTTCTAATCTCCCCTGTTCTTGATGAGTTATTGACCAAAAAGCACAGTATTTTGTGGTATTGCGTCTTTTTCTGTCTCACAGAGTGATTCTACTCCTGATGATACAGTTGCAGTCATGACAAAAAATGAATACTTTTTAAGAGTTTAGAGGAAGCAAATTGACCAGAATACCAAATTGGTATTCTGGTACTCACTTGAAAAATGAAAAAGGAGAAAATTTTAATGCCCATGGAAGACTTTGTGAGGAATAATTAAAGTTGAAACAGGTTCTTAAAGGTGCCTGCATTTTGCAAGAATATGGAGCACAATCTTCTTGCTTTTATCCCCGTGGGATTCCGAGCTTTTAAAAAGCATCCTCAGAGAGTGTTCTCTTTCTTTTTATTAAGCATGGTTTAATGTTCCATAATTCTCACTCAGTGAAAGTGTTATAGTGACTTAGGAGATATATATATTAGAGACTATGTATATTAAAGGCAATGATAAGTTAATAGTAACGTTTTCTAGATCATCATCTATAGGTTATGAACATTTTTCTAATGTTATTTCTTTAGAAAATTTTTTCAAAAATATAAAATATTGTCCTCTAGAAATGCTTAACACTGACCAAAATACAAAGGCTTGAATATCTTCCTAGAATAGTTAAAACTTGAATAGTATTAGGAGTGCTTGAAAAAGTCAACGGTAAATGAAACCGAGGAAGACTCAATAGAGGGACTGACACAGTGACTCAAACAATGAACTTGACACAGAGGAGACACTGTTAGAGGAAGCAGATTAGAATTTGACTTGTGATTCAGTCCTGGTCACCTCTGTGGTATGTAACAATGAACACAGTATTAGAGGTCTAGAAACTAAATGGAGAGTTCATACAGTGTCAGTTTTCTCTATGTATTTGTGTTCAGAGATGTGTAATTTATGGTACAAAACTTTCAACTTGGTTAAATGTTCTCATTTTCTAGAAGCAAAAATAAAAACAAATGAAGGTACAATCTTAAGAATATTTTTTATTGAAAAATAAATTTGGGACTATGGATGTGCTTTGCTCTCCACCTGTAAACATCTTCAGATGGGGAGTGTAAATAACTTCTATTTGTTGTTTTGTGTATACATATATATGACTGTAAACACAGATTAGATGTTCATCCTATGAATAATCCACCATGGGACTTTGGAAGTGTAAAGGTGTCTCATAAGGATCCCCTTCTTGTTATATTCTTTAGGTTAGGGTGTTCTTCAAGAAGAGAAGAAGGATATGATCAAGTATCTGTGTTTATTTATAAGCAGAGTTGGCTATTTCCAATGGATCTCTAGCTATCTTTGATCACCAGCAGTAGGAATAGCTCTGTTAGTAACTATCAAAGCTGCTCCAGTCATGGTTTATCTGAGAAGCAAAATTCTGCCACAGGGCCTTCAATTTAGCATGTAATCAATGGGAAAGTTTCAGAGAAGCTTTGCTTGCATGTCAGAATCAGAAGGAACAGGGTGGTGTGATAGGGATTAGGACAGCAGAGGTTTTGTAAGAGGCAGAAAAACTGAAAACAAGGGCCAGAGTTGGGGAAGAAGAGGGAGAACATAATATACTGTTATGATCAGGCTGTACATAGAATGAATTATTAGTTTCTTGTAGATGTGTTGGAAATACTTATTGATACACTATAAATAATATATATGTATGTAATAAAAACTATTACAAATAATATGTAGACAATATAAACACGGTATATTTTGGAATGTATTTTAAAATATTTGTAAAGTATTTGAAAGCTTTTTATAAAGGGTTTTAAAAATATTTTAAATTACAACTTAATTTATCTCTCAGTTTTAAACATATTTAAGTTGATGTCAGCCCCATTACATTATCATGGCACTATAAATGTCAATAATAATAATATTTGTTTTATCTCTGTGTAGAGGCTCTTTCTTTTCTTAATTTATTATTAATTTCAATAAAAATTTTCAGAGACTGGATTTCCATTTATTCATTGTTGCACTTTTCTCCCCTCCCAACCCTTCCCCCAAGTACACTCCCCTCTTGGAAAAGTAAAAGAAAAATTTTTTCATTGTTTTACAATCCCTCCCCTCAGGTCCACTCCACTATGCAGCCTTTGCTCTGGACTCCTGTCATGACAAAAATACCTAATCACATATCCCTTTTAAACAGTTTCTCCCTCATCTGTTTCAATGTAGTATACTTTATTAAACCCATCTTTCTCAGTCTCCCCCCCCCAACCCTAATGTCAGTACTGTTTTACAAGAGTGGCACCATGCAGTGTTTG
>NW_006399807.1:13005154-13006174 GCF_000299155.1 Elephantulus edwardii | reverse complement strand
GTATTGAGAATACCATGGACTGCTAGGAAAACAAACAGATTCATCCTGGAAAGGGTTAAACCAGGTGGCTCCTTGGAGGCAAGGATTCTGAGGCTCCATCGAACATACTTTGGACATGTTGTGAGGAGAGACTGGTCCTTGGAGAAGGACATCATGCTTGGGAGGGTGGAGGAACAGCGCAGAGGGGAAGGCCCTCTATGAGGTGCATTGAGTTAGTGACTGGGATAATCAGGATGGGAGTGACAGAGACAGTGCAATTGGCATAGGAAAAAGCAGAGTTTAGGGCTGTTGTACATAGGGTCGCTATGAGTTGCAAGCGACTCGACAGCACATAACAACAACAACAGGCTTTCTAAGCTTCATCCCAGTTTGTCTCTTATGAACTTTAAGGTTTTGGGCTTTACTCCTAAGTCTTTGATCCACATTGAGGTGATTTTTGTGTACACTGTGAGATGTAGATCCAGAATCAGTTTTCTGCAGATAGCAGTCCAGTTTTGACAGCACCTTTTGTTGAAGTGGTTGTCATTTCCCCATTTGATAGGTTATATTTTCTTGTCGAATATCAGTTGACCATAGAGAGCTGAGTCTTTTTCTGTGTTCTCAATTCTGTTCCACTGATCTATGCACCTGTCACTGTACTAGTACCATGCTGTTTTGGTTACTACCACTGTGTAGTAGGTTTTGAGGTCAGGCAGTGCTATACCTCTCACTTAATTTTTGTTTCTCAGAAGTGTTTTGCTTATTCGGGGTCTCGTCTCTTCAAATAAATGTGACAATTTCCCTTTTGATCTTCTTTAAAAATGAAATTAGTATCTCCATTGGGATTGCGTTGAATATGTAAATTGCTTTTGGTAAGATCGTCATTTTCAAAATACTGAGTCTTCCTATCCATGTACAGGGCACATTTTTCCATTCCTTTAGGTCTTTTATTGTATCTTGCAGAAATTTTCTGTAGTTTTCTTTGCATAGGGTTGGTGTTTGTGTGTGTGTGTGTGTGTGTGTGTGTGTGTGTGTGTGTGT
>NW_006399807.1:13000659-13005054 GCF_000299155.1 Elephantulus edwardii | reverse complement strand
TGTGTCTGTGTCTGTCTGTGTGTGTCTTGGTCTGTGTCTGTGGTGTGTGTGTCTTTGTCTGTGTCTGTCTGTGTGTGTGTGTGTGTGTTTGCTTGTTTGGTTGGTTATTTTTAATAGGTCTTTTGTATCTCTAGTTAGGTTCCCTTCCAAGTATCTCAGTTTGTGACTGGCTGTTTTAAATGGTATTGCTTTCTTTGTTTCCTTCTCTGAGTTCTCTTTGTTACTGTAGAGGATCCCTCTGATTTTTGGATATTCATATTATATCCTACCACTCTGGTAAATTGGCCTACTAGCTCTAACAGTTTTTTGTTGAGTCTTTGAGGTTTCTGTGTACACTATCTGCATATAACAATAGTTTGACATCTGCATATAGCAAGAGTTTGACCACCATTTTGCCGATCTGGGTGTCTTTTATTTCCTTCTCTTCTTGTACTCCCTTAGCAATCACTTCCAATTCGATATTGAGTAGAAGTGGTGACAGTGGGCATCCCTGTCTGGTCCCTGTTTACAAGGAAAATGTTGGTAGTCTTTCTCCATTGAAAATGATATTGGCTCTTGATTTTGCTTATATACTTTTCACAATGTTGAAGAAATTCCTTTCTATTCTAATTTTGCTGAGTATCTTAAACAGGAAAAAGTGTTAGATATTGTCAAATGCCTTTTCTGCATCAATTGCTAAGATCATATAGCTCTTATTATTTACTTTGTTAATATGGTTAATTACGATGATTGTTGTTTGTGGGTTTGTTTATTTTTTTATGTTGAAACATCCTTGCATACCTATTATGAATCCCACTTGGTCATGGTGAATTTTTTATGTGCTTTTGGATTCTATTGTCTAGGATTTTGTTAAGGATATTTGCATCTATATTTATGAGAGATACTAGTCTATAGTTATCTTTCTTGGTAATATCTTTGCCTGATTTTGATATTAGGGTATGTTTGCTTCATAGAATGATTCTGTGGGTGTTCTTTCATTTTTAATATTTTGAAACATTTTAAGTAGAATTGGTGATAAATCCTTTCTGAATATTTGGTAGAAGTCAGCTGTGAAGCCATCTGGTCCAGAACTTTTCTTATGGAAAAGTCTTTTTATGACTTTAAAAATTTCTTCTTTTGGTTTGGGTCTTTTCAAGTATCCTATATCTGTCCTTGTCAATGTAGGTAGGGCATGAGTTTCAAGGAATTTGTCCATTTCCTCTAGGTTTCCAAATTTATCAAAATATAGCTTTTCATACTGTTCTGATATTATCAATTTAATTTCACCTGGTTCTATTGTGATGTCACCTCTATAATTTCTTAATTTATCTGTGTCTTCTCTTTTTTCCCCTCTTTTGTTAAGTTTGCCAGTAGCTTGTCAACTATATTGACTCTTTAAAAACCAGCTTCTTAGTCTTATTGATGGTTTCAATTGTTTTTTCCATTTTTCTGTCTCATTGATTTTCGCTCTTGTCCTGATAATTTCTTTTCTTCTAGAGGCTATAGGATTAGATTGTTGTTCTTTTTCTATTTGATGAAGGTGTGGAGTTAGATAATTGATCTTCTTCTTTCTTCCTTTTTTATGGATGTGCCTATTGTTATGAACTGTCTCCCAGAGGACTGCTTTAGCTGTATCCCAGAGGTTTTGATATGTTGTATTCTCATTTTCAATTGTTTTAAAGAACTTTTAATTTTCATTCTTTATTTCATTTATAACCCAATAATGTTCTAACAGAGTTATTTAGCTTCCACATGGATGATTTTGTAAGCTTTACACTCCCGTGGTTAATTTCTAGTTCTATGGCATTATGATCTGAGAAGATATTTTGTATTATTTTAATGTTTTGTGGGTTTTGTTTTTTTAATTTGCTGAGGCTTGCTTTGTGTTCTAATATGTGATCAGTTCTGGAGAATGTACCATGTGCACTTGAGAAGAAAGTGAATTTAGTCAGGGGCTGTTCCCTGGATACATCCACAAGGTTGAGTTGACTGATTTTGTAGTTCAGGTCTTCTGCATCTTTGCTGAGTTTCTTTTGGGTTGACCTATCCTTTGGTGATGTGTTGAAATATCGTACCACTATTGTGGTGCTTGCTATTTCTCTCTTCTATTCTGTTAACCATTGTTTTATGTATTTTGCAGGTCTACCATTTAGTGTATAAATGTTGACCACGTTTGTGTCTTTTTTATCTATTGTGCCTTCAGTAAGTATGTAATACCCTTCCTTATCTTTTATGGTGGTTTTCATTCTGAGAGATTAGTATTGCCACTCATGATTTTTTGAAGTTGCCATTTGCTTCGTATTTTTTTTTCCCTAGCCTTTGATTTTGAGTCTGTCTTTCTCTTCTTTTTTTATGTGTCTCTTGTAGGCAACATATTGATGGAGTTTGTTTTTTAATATATTCTGCTACTCTTCTCCTCTTAATTGGTGCATTTAGTCCATTTAAGTGTGGTTATTGTCAGACCCGGGTTTACTTTTCCCATTTTGCCATGTTTCTTTTTCTCTTGTTTCTGGTTATTTTGGTCCATGCACTTTCTATTTACATCTCTGTGTGAAGGACTTCACTTAAAATTTCTTGTACTTTTGGTCTTGTTTTCACAAATTCCTTAAGTTCCTTTTTTCTGCAAAGAATCTAATTTCTCCTTTATATTTGATGGACAGCTTTGCTGGGAATAGGATACTTGGCAAACAATTGTTTTCTTTCAACTTTCTGTATATGCCATCCCATTGTCTTCTAGCTTACAAGGTTTCTACTGAGAAATCAGAACTTAATCTAATTGTTTCCCCTTTGTAGGTAACTCTTTGTTTTTCTTATGCTGCTTTTATAATTCTATCCTTATCTTTTAATTTAGAGAATTTGACTATGATATGTCTTGATGTTTTTCATTTTAGATCTAGTCTATTTGGTGTTCACTGTGTTTCTTGAATGTGGATTTCTCCATTCTCCAAAATACCTGGGAAGTTTTCTTCTAGTACTTCTTCCACACTTTTCTCAGTGATTTCGCTGTCTCTTCCCTGTTCTGGAATTCTAATCATATGTATGTTATTCCATTTGATGTCACACATATGATTCTAAAGTGTTCTTCCTTTTCTTTATGTCTCATCTCTGTTTTTTCTTCTAGTTATGTTTTCAGTGAGGCAATTACTGATCTATTTTCTGTTTCTATAGATTTGTCTCTTTTGAACACTTCCATGTAAATGGAACGATACAGTATATGGTCTTTTGTGTCTAACTTCTTTCTTTTAGAATGGCATTTTAAAGCCTTATTCATGTGTGGCAATTATCCATTTTATAGACATACCACATTATTTTTATCTATTCACCAATGGAGGGGTATTTGGGTCTCTCCACTGTCTGGTAGTTTTTAGTAGTGCTGCTCTAAACATTCATGGTATAGTTTTTATATAAATGCTTTCAATTTGCAAGCATTATAGTTTTAGATTTCTAAAGAACCAATTCTATTTGCTTTCAAATTTTCCAGTAGTATATATGCAGGATATGCGAATGTACTAGTATCTGCTAAGATGAAGATATGAGGCTGCCACTCATATCAAAAGGTCTTTTATCAAAGAAGCTAGAAAACCAAATTAACTAGAGTGATTACTGGGTTCCCCCTACACAACAAAAATGGCCAAATCGTCAGCAGAATATTCTGAGCAACAAAGCCAGTCAACCTCAAAATGACCTGTACTGCAGAAGGTATTATAAGGATTATAAAGTGACTAAGGAAAAGTTTTGTCTCCTGGGATTTAATTTCATACTCTGAGTTTCTTCAGTGCTGACTAGCCTAGGAAGCATTTTTCTGATTGGATGATCCAAACAACAAGAAAATTTAAGCTGAAATTAAAAAGAATTCCAAGAAAACCTGACTGACTAGCCTCCCACTTATAAGAGACCTACGAATATAAAAATTTCATTTTATATATTAATTATAGCTTCAATTTTTATTTTAATATTATTATTATTCAAAATGTTAATCATTAATTACCCTTGTAATTGCTATGAAAAGTGTTATAATCGGGCCACTAAATCTACAACCAGACTTTTATAATCCCTATTTCTAAACTAGAAAAATGTTACCTTCAGTTTAAAAAAACTGTCTGTGATAATTTCTTTTTAAAATTTAACTAATTTTAATGAACAGTTCCAGAGATTTTGTATTTCCATTCATTCATTGTTGCATTTTTCTCCCTGCCCACCCCTCCCCCCAAGTTCACTCTTCTCTTTGAAAAAAGAAAAATTCCTTCACTGGTATACAATCACCTCCCACCCACCCCAAGTACACTTCACTATGCAACCCTCATTCTGGACTCTTGCTATAGCCATAACACCAATCATATATCGCTTTTAAACTGTTCTCTCCTTCATCTGTTTCAATGCTGTTGTTGTTGTTGTTATGTGCTGTCGAGTCGCCTG
>NW_006399807.1:12999196-13000559 GCF_000299155.1 Elephantulus edwardii | reverse complement strand
CATATCCTGTGCCCCTTTTTCTATTGGATTATTTACCTTTATCTTGTTGTGGTGCTCAAGTATTTTATAAATTCTGCATATAAGTTCCTTATCTAATATGTCATTACCAAATACTTTTTCCCAGTCTGTAAGTTTTTGGATGTGCATAGGGATTTGATTCTTAGAAGGTCCCATTCATCTATTTCATCTTCTTCTGGTTGTAGGTAGAGGCTCTTTCTTAACACTTTATCTTATTTGGATAAATTTAATATACCATAAATGTCCATCATTTTATAGTGGACACATCAGCAGCTTTTGGGTTTTCTTTGGTTTTTCAAAAATGTTATTTTATACTTACTTATTTACAAAGTTTGAATACATTGTTCTTCACAAAAGATCCTTTCCATTTCCTTCACCCCACCCCAACCATCGAACTGTACAATATTATGATTAACACCATCCCATCCCCACCCTGCCATCTCCCGGTCCATCCTCACCCCTCTGCTTCCACCCTCCCTGCCCTAGGAAACTTATACTCATTCTACAATAATGGTTTTATACAGGATTGTCCTTGTAGGACTGAACTAGTTCACTCAGCATAATGCTTTCCAGTTCCTTCCAAGTTAGGTAGTAATTTACAAAATCATTGCTCCTGCGTGCTTCATAGCATTCCATTGTGTGAACGTACCACAACTTCTCAATCCATTCATTTGTGGTTGGACATCTGGGCTGTTTCCATGTTCTTGTGATGGTGAATAATGTGGCTATGAACATCGGTGTACAACTATTTGAGGAAGTGCCAAATCGCTTTCCAGAGTGGTTGTACCATTTTACAATTTCATCAGCAGTGTATAAGAGTTCCTATCCTTCCCAACCTTTATTGCTGTTAAACTTTGCCACTGTTAGTTTAGTGAGATGGTATCTCATTGTGGTTTTAATTTGCATCTCCCTTATTGCCAGTGATTTTGAGCATTTCTTCATGTGTCTGTTGGCCATTTGAATATCTTCCTCTGTGAAAATTCATTCCATATCTTTTTGCCCATTTTGTAATTGGATTATGAGTCTTTTTCTTGTGGAGGGCCAGGAGTATTCTGCAAATTTTCATTAAGACACTTGTCTGAGATGGTATTGCCAAATGTTTCTTCCCAGTCGGTAGGTTTTATTTTTACCCTGTTGGAAAAAGGTTTTGATTTACACAGGGATTTAATCTTTAGAAGGTCCCATGTATCAGTTTTATACTCTTCAGATTTTGCATTTCTGCCTGTATTTGGCAGTCCTTTTATACTGTAGACAGAAGAATTTCATGAAACAACATATGAGCAAGAGCCTATGGTGATGAAAGAAGAAGTTCAGGTTGCTTTGAAGGAAATGGCAAAAAATAAGG
>NW_006399807.1:12996294-12997893 GCF_000299155.1 Elephantulus edwardii | reverse complement strand
ACGACTGCCTCCTGGTCCAAGTATAAGTTTTGCATTAGAATGATCAAGTGTTCTGGGATTCCCATTCTTCTCAGAGTCAGCCATAGTTTGTTATGATCTACATAATTTATCCAATTTTTCTCAGTCTTACCCCAAACCTAATTTCAGTCCCATTCTACAACAGTGGCACCATGCAGTATTTGTCTTTCTATGACTGAAATCAGCATAATGTCCTCCAGGGTCACCCGTTTTGAATAATATTGCATGAGTTCCTTTTTTTCAATGCATCATAGTATTCCATTGTGTGAATATACCACAGCTTCTCTATCCATTCATTTGTTGATGGACACTTAGGTTGTTTCCAACTCTCTGCTGTTGTGAACAAAGCCACAATAAACATGGGTGTCCATATATCTGCCTAGGTGGTAGTTATGGTTTCTTTAGGGTATATTCCCAATAGATGAATTGCTGGGTCAAACAGTATTTTTATCTGCAACGTTTGAGAAAGCATCATACAGCCTTCCATAGTCATTGTATCATTTTCCACTCCCACCAACACTGAATAAGGGTTCCAGTTTCTCCACAACCTCACCAGAATTTGTTTTTTGCTGTTCTGTTAAATTTTGCTATTCTTTGACAGTTTGAGGTTTCCTTTAAAAGCTGAACATAGAAATTCCATATGATCAAGCTATTCTACTGCTTGGAATATACCCTGAGAAAACGAGAACTGAGGCACAAATGAAGATTTATACACCAATGTTCACATAGCATTGAAATGGAAACACAAGAAAATGGAAACAGACCAAATGTCCAACCACAATTTAATGGATTGAGAAATTATAGTACATTCACACAATGAAATATTATGTAGAATACAGAAACAATGCTTTTGAAAATCACTACCTAACTTGGGAAGGTCTGGAGAGCATTATTCTAAGTAAACTGACTCAGTCTCATAAGGACAAGTACTGTATAAGACCATTGTTGTGGTAATAGAAAGATAACTAGTAAAACATGAGTGAGAGTTCAATGGGGAGGGGTAGGAACAGAGGGGTGAGGATGGGCGGGGCTAATCACAAGGTTGTGCAATTTGATGGGTAAAGGGAGAGGTGGGTAAAGGAAATGGGAAAAATCTGGTGTGAAAAATAATGATGTATAAAAACTTTGCAATCAAACCAGTATAAAATAAAAATTTTACTTAAAAAAAAACCCAAAAACAAAAAAATTAAATTACTTTCCTAGCCCTTGGTTTTGACCTTCACCTCATGACCGGATGGAAACCTAAAATTAGGGTGGTATGAACTATTCATTACACGAGATTGGTCAGTTTTTCCATCCAACAAGTTAAACTGAGCAGTTTTAGTTAACAAAGGTGGAAATTTCAAATCCAGGAAGGACTGCTCCTTGGAGGCAAAGGTGGCAAAACTTCATCCTTCATACTTTGGGTGTGTTGCTAGGAGAAGTTATTCCTTGGAAAGGGATATTATGATTTGAAATGTGGAAAGTCAGCAAAAGAGAGGAAACATCCACATGAGGGGTTGACATAGTGACTGTAGCAATGGGTTCAAGCGTGTCGGAGATGATGAGGCTGGCACAGGATAGGACAGAGTTCAGATCTGT
>NW_006399807.1:12979925-12996194 GCF_000299155.1 Elephantulus edwardii | reverse complement strand
CTATTCATTACACGAGATTGGTCAGTTTTGCCATCTAACAAATTAAACTGAGCAGTTTTAGTTAACAAAGGTGGAAATTTCAAATCCAGGAAGGAAAAGGAAGCAGAAAGTGCAAAGTGCGATCCTCTGGACTAGAGCTTCCTGCCCCAGTCAGACTGGGATTTATACAAGAGCAGCAGCAGAATCAGCAAAGAACCGTAGACTGACATAAGACAGTCTGCATTAGGACTGTTCGCTTCAGAGCTAGAACCAGGAACCTTCACCCAAGATTTGCTGAAGGACTGAGGGAAGAATCCATAACAGGCAAGACTAAGAGGAGGAACGTGGCATCAGGACTGAAGGAAGACTCATGAACAACCTGTGTTATACAGATGACAAAACCTCGCTTGCTTAAACTGAGGAGGACTTGAAGCACTTGCTGCAGAAGATCAAGTACTATAGTCTTCAATACGGATTGAAGCTTAACATAAAAAATATAAAGATTCTCACCAGTGGGCCAATACAAAGATGGAGAAAAGACTGAGGTTGTTAACAATTACAGCTTGCTCAGCTCCACAATCAACATTCTTGGCACCAGCAGTCAGGAAATCAAAAGATGAAAATCTGGTGTTAGGGACATTTTCAATACTCTGAAGTAGCAACGATGTCAGTCTAGAGTCTAAGGTACACCTGATCCAGGCCACGATCTTCACAATTACTTGCTACACATTAGAGAACTGGACAGTGACTAAGGATGACAGAAGAAGAATTGATGCCTTTGAGTTGTGGTGCTGGAGAAAAGTCCAGAACATACCATGACTGCAAAGAAAATCAATAGATCTGTCTTGGAGAAGGTGAATCAGAGTTTCTCTTTGGAGGCTAGGATTTTGAAGCTCCATCTCACATATTTGGGCAAGTGGCCAGGAGGGAACAATCCTTAGAGAAGAACATCACACTTAGAATGGTGGAGGGACAGGGCAGGAGAGAAAGACGTCAGATGAGATGGATTGATACAGTAACTAGGGCAATGGGTGTAGGTATGTTGGAGTCAGGGAGACTGGTTCAGGACAGAATAGACTTCAGAGCTATTATATATAGGGTTGTTATGGGTCTCAGGTGACTCAATGGCACATAACAACAATAACAGCAAGGGAATTTTGTAACTCTGACCTAAGTTATTAAGCTGAAGGTCAAAAGGCCTGTGGCCATGTTTCAGAAGTGTCTGTATTGAGGAAGTGTAGCCTGTTACCAACATGAACCACAACCACTTAACTTCTTTAATAAACCTCATAACTATATGTATGTCTCAGTGAGATCTGTGTGGCCATAGCAACAGATTTCAAATCCTGTAAATAAACAATATGATTGGTGTTTGAATTAGTAGTAGAAGTAGGTGTAGGAGCATGGAGGCTATGTCTGACCTTATAGGAATCAGTTTTGTATTGTGCATATTGTTAATGGGGAATGTTCCCCTTTGCAAATTAAACAAAGTTCAGGCTCTGCCATCTGTATGCCAACTAATAATAAACCTATCCCTCGTCCTTATACTAATCCTAAAATGGTTTTTAAACTTGCATGAAAGAACTAAAGATTATATTTTGTCATTGTTTTAAATTTTTTCAGCCTTATTTTGAACTTGGATCTGAATAACTGATGGCCTGTTCTACAGTCAGCACTTGTCCTTGTTCTGATTGATGGTTGTTGTTATGTTGTTATTGTTGGGTGCTATATTTGTGCATGACTCGTTATGACCCTATGATCAGGGGATCTAAACCTCGGCCTATCCTGTGCCATCTTCACACTTCCTGACACACTGCAGCTCATTGCGGCAGTTACTGTGTCAATTGACCTGGTCAAAGGTCTTCCTCTCCTTACACCAACCTTCTACCCTTTCAGTCATCATGTCCCTCTCCAGGGAATAGCCCTTCCTATCAACGTGCTTGAAGTATGTGAGGTGAAGCCTCTTCATCCTTGCCTCCAAAGATTTCTCTAGCCACATCCTCTCCAAGACATATTTGTTTGTTCTTTTGGTAGTCCATGAGATGTTCAGTGGTCTTGTCCAACACTACAACGCAAAGGCATCAATTCTTCTTCTGTCATCCTTATTCATTGTCCAGCTTTCAGATGCATAACAAGAGATCAATAAGACCGTGGCCTGAATCAGATGCACCTTAGTCCTCAAACTGACAGCTTTACTCCTCAATAATTTGGAGAGGTCCCTAACTGCAGACTTTTCCAATGCAATGCATTGTCTTACTTTCTGCTTGTTGGTACCAACGGTGTCAATTGGGGATCTAAATAAGATGAAGTTATTGACAGTTTCAATCTCTTCTCCACTCATCATGATGTTGCCTATCAGTCCATTAGTAAAGAAAGTCGTCCTTTGTTTTCTTGACATTGAGATGTAATTCATATTGAAGGCTACATTCCTTCTGCAACAAGTGCTTCAAGTCCTCCTCATTTCCAGCAAGTAAGGTTGTGTCATCTGTATAATGTAGGTTATTGATGATTCTCCATCCAAGCCAGATGCTACATTCCTCTTCATAGAGTCCAGCTTCTTGAAAAATTTTCTCAGCATACAGATTTAATAGGTATGGAGAGAGAATACACCCTGCTGAACTCCCTTCCTAATTTTAACCCATACAGTGTTTCCCTGCTCTGTTCGCACAGCAGCCTCCTGGTGCATGTATATATTTCTTTTTTTTGTTTTTTTTTAAAATTTCTTTATTTTTCATTTCAATGAACATCTACAGAGATTTTGGAATTCCATTCATTCATTGAAAAACCACATGTATATATTTCACATAAGCTTGGGAACTGCTCTGGAACTCCCATTTTTCTCAATGTCAGTCACAACTTGTTAAGATCTATACAGTAAAATACCTTTTCATAGTCCATAAAGCACAAATAGACATTCTTCTGGTATTCTCTACTTTCAGCCAGGATCCATCTGACATCAGCAATGATATCCCTGGTACCATGGCCTCTTCTAAACTCTGCTTAAAACTTTTTGCAGTTCCATATCCATGTACTGTTCTAGGCATTTTTGAATGATTATCAGCAATATTTACTTGATTAATTTTATTTCTGCTATATTGACAGCATCAGGATGGATGGTGAAGAGATTGAGATTGTGTCTGCTTGGCTCCACAGTCAACACTCTTGACAACAGCAGCCAGGAAATTAAAAGACATATAGCCATGGGAAAGTCTGTTGTTAGGGAACTCTCCAAAGTACTGAAGAGCAATGATGTTACTCTGGAGATTAAGGTGCATCTGATACAGGCCATGGTTTTTGCAATCATTTGTTATGCATCAGAGAGTTGGACAATGACTAGGGAGGATAAAAGGAGAATTGATGCCTTTGAGCTGTGGTGCTGGAGAAGAGTATTGAATGTACCATGGACTGCTAAGGAAACAAACAAATTCCTCCTGGAGAGGGTTATACCAGGCTGCTCCTTGGAGGCAAGGATTCTGGGGCTTCATCTGACATACTTTGGACATGCTATAAGGAGAGACCGATCCTTGGAGAGGGACATCATGCTTGGGAGGGTGGAGGGACGGTGCAGGAGAGTAAGGCCCTCTATGAAGTGGATTGATTCAGTGACTGGGGCAATCGGGATGGGTGTGTCAGAGACAGTGCGATTGGCACAGGACAGAGTAGAGTTTAGGGCTGTTGTACATAGGGTTGCTATGAGTCACAAGTGACTTGAAGGCACATAACAACAACAACAACATATTACTTAGAATTTCTAGGTCATTTCTAATAATTTAAAAGAAGTTAAAATTGTTAGGTTACTTTTGATAATTTATTTTAAATACATTTATGAACTTTAAAAAATATGAATTTCAGAGGACAGGATAGGGAGCAGTTCCTTTTAAGCTAGTGTAAGGATTTTGGATTTTATTCTAATTAAGAAGTCATTAGAGATTTCTGAGCAGAGGAGTGATGTGATACGACTTGTGACATTTTATCTTTGCTTTCTTCTATTTAAGGAGTCTTGGTAATGAAGTGTATAATACATTGGATTGTTAACTGAAGGTTCACCAGTTTGACTCTACCAACCATTTGGCAGGATAAGGATGGACCATTAACTCTTGTAAAGATTTACAGTCTTGGAAATCAGATCAATAGTCATCATGAATAAATATCAGCTTGATGGCAGTAGGGGTTTGTTGTTGTTCTGTTTGACAAGTCTCCTTACTCATGATCCATTCTTATCCATTCCTCTGTCCCAAAAGGCTGGCCTCAGAAGATTGCATCACCCCGTGGTTGGTTTAACTACTCTCAGGAGATCACAGAGTAAGAGGGAAAATTGGAATTGATCTAGAACAAACTATGGCTAACATTAAGAAGAATGAAAATCCAAGACACTATTTTGCTTGTCTGAAATCTATACCTAGACCAAGAAACTGTTGTCTGAACAATGGAAACACTGCTTGATTTAAAATCAGGAAGGGTGTGCACCAGAGTTGTATCCTTTCTCAATTCCTGTTCAATCTGTATGCTGAGCAGATAATTCACAAAGCTGGAGGAGGAATGTAGCATCAGGTTTGGAGGAAGACTCATCAACAGCATACCTTATGCAGATGACACAACCTTTCTTACTGAAACTAAGGAGAATTTGAAAGTATTTAAAAATTTATTACATCTCAATATCATGAAAATAAAGGTCCTTACCAGTAAGCCAATAGGCAATGTTATGTTAGATGAAGAAATGATTGACATGATCAAATGACTACATCTTACTTGGATCTACCATCAACACCCTTTACCAGCATCAGGAAATTAGGAGACATACTGCATTGGACAAGTCTACAGTCAAGTATCCAAAATAGTAAAGAGCACTGGTACCAGTTTTAAGACTAACATGCACCTGAATCCGACCATCTTTGCAATAGTTTGCTATGTATTTTAGAGCTGGACAATGATTAAGGATGACAGAAGAAAAATTGATACCTTTGAGCTGTGGTGTTGGAGGAGGATACTTAACATCCCATAGACTGCCAAAAGAACACACACAGATATGTCTTGGAAAAAGTATAGCTAGACTGCTCCTTGGAGGCAAAGGTGGCAAAACTTCATCCTTCATACTTTGGGTGTGTTGCTAGGAGAGGTTATTCCTTGGAAAGGGATATTATGATTTGAAATGTGGAAAGTCAGCAAAAGAGAGGAAACCTCCACATGAGGGGTTGACATAGTGACTGTAGCAATGGGTTCAAGCGTGTCGGAGATGATGAGGCTGGCACAGGATAGGACAGAGTTCAGATCTGTTGTTCACAGGGTTGCTATGAGTTATATTTGACTTGATGGTACTCACAACAACAACATGCCCCTAAAGGTACAGTTCTCATCATCTAGTATCACTTTCCCTCCTTAAATCTTTGGCTCAGAGGTGGCAATATCTGCCTGTGATTATCAGCCTCCAGATGCCTCCTTTTTTCCTTTGTTCTCTTACTCTCCCCTAGTCTCTGAAAGTGTCTACCTTCTCTACTCTCTAAAAGGTTCTTCAGTGAAACCATCAAAGGTTAATTGTACTACTTGGTTTCCTCAATAACATTCATTTTTATGGAAACTCTTAGATTGGTTGTTAAAAACAGAATTCAATTTGAACACATTTGCAATATTGTAGATAAACATGACGGCAGGTCTTAACCTTATATGAGTAGTATCTTTACACAAGTGGAGAAAATACAGGGAGGCAGACATACAGGAAGGGAAAGCCATGTGACCTTGCTGTTCTAAGTCAAGAAACGGAAAACCTAGAGCTTCCAGAAGGCCAGGCTCCTCCTCAGTCTGCAGAAAAAAGGAAATGAGTCTGACCTTCTAATCAGCATCATGAGGAAATAAACTTCTCATTTTGTAAACATCAGTTCAGTAGCATTTTGCCACAAGAGCTCTGGAAAGTATTTGAGCCTTGAGAGATTATATTAGACCACCAAGGGAGTAAAAGTAGGTGAAGAAAAGCACTGAGCACCTGAAGACTTCAGAGATTCACAGGTTGGAGAAATGAGAGAGAATCATCAATTGAAATGGTGAAGGAATAGCTAATGAGTTATGAGAAAAATCAGGAGTGTGGGAAATCCTGGAAGACAAGTAGAGAGTGTTTCAACTCTGCCAAATGCTGCTATGTAGTCCAATAAGAGCGCTGGTTGTTGGTTTTAATCAAGAGAAAGACCTTGGCACAAATATTCTTGATTAAATCTTGCGGTTGAAAGGTGAGGGGAAAATATTGAAGAGGGATTGGTGAAGACTTGAGTCTAGATATTCCCCGTGATGGGGAGTGAGAGTGCATTAGAGGAGCCGTGGTAGTGCAGATGTTAAGTGCTCACTTGCTAATAGAAGACTGGTTGTTCCAGATCTCCAGCTAGTCTGCAGGACGGAGATGTGGCAGTCTGCCACCTAACAACTTATATCCTTGGGACCCCTACAGAACACTTGTGCTCTGTCCTATGGGTATGCTATGAATTGGAATTAATGGCAATGGAAATGAGAAGCTGGTTATCACTTCACTGATGTCTTGCCTCTAGTAGCTTTGTTTTCACTTCAGTAGGGAGCTCTGATGACCTAGTGGCAAGAAGCTGTGCTGCAGTCCTGAAGGCACGTGATTCGAGGCCACCAGTTGATAGAGGGGGAAGGATGGGTAACACCTCCCATGCGATTAACTGCCTCTGAACACCTGCTAGAGGATCAGCTATGGGTCAGGTACAACTTGATGGCACACAACAACAACAATAACAACCTGCCACCCAAACTACAGCTTAGGGATCAAAAGCACAAGCTTTAGAACTAACTGACCTGCTTCTTCCACCTGTGACTAAGGTAACTTTCTTATCTACTTACCAACCTACCTATTGCAGTCAAGTTGGTTCTGACTCATAGCAACCCTCCATCAGGTTTCTGAGGCTATAAATCTTAGTAAGAGGTGACTTTCCATTTTCCTCCTACAGAGTTGTGAGTGGATTTGCACCGTGTGAGAGAGCTAGCTTTTCGGTTAGCAGTTCAACATGCAACCAACTCTGCTAATAGTTTCTAACCTCTCTATTATTTAAAACATTAGATATAATATGGAAAATAGTCTTTGCAATAATAATTGTATCTAACTGCTTTTTATAAAGATGGAACAAACTATGTATGTCAATGACTTCCCCAAATGTTTCATTTCTTTTTAATTTCCCAACATCAGTAGAGTCTTAATTTCAGGCACAGTCTTAGTTTCCTTACATTTTACACTCCAGAAATAAAAAACAAACAAACAAAAAACTCACTTGTAGATCCCCTTGGGCAAAAAGTTAGTTTTGCTTTCTCCAGGCTTAATTTCAACAAGTTAAGTGTTAGTAACAAGAATCACCACTAGAGCGAGAATGAGGGAAAAAAGAAAAAGAGAGAAAAGGAACTAATGAATCAAGTGGAGGTAAGTGGGCTGGTAGACATTGCACATTTGTCTGAAACTGAGTTGATTGTATGATGTTTGAGATTGTCAGGACCCTTTGTCACAGTTAGCTCTTGTGTTTATCAAAATAAAAGGAAAACAAGAAAGAGAAATGGGAAAAGGAAGAGAGATAGAAAAGAAGAAAGGAAGGAAAGAAAGAGAAATGAAAAAGAAGAAGGAAGGAGAGAAGGGATTAGTCAACAACAGTTACTATTAACACTCCAGATTGGCTCAAAGACTCAGGTCTCTCAGGGGAGGGAATAGAAGTCAGGCTAAGAAGGGGGTGGAGAAAAAAAGAGAGAAGAGGAGGAGGAAGGGGAGGGGAAGAAGAGGAAGAGGAGATGAGAATTGGTTAAAGAAAGAAAAGAAAGCAGAAACCTCTGTGGTGATAGTCTGTCTCCACGCAGACAGAACACCTGCCCCAGTGACAAAGATCCCTGCTGCTGAGTGGAGAGAGCCTGGAGTTGAAGAGCGAGGGGGACACTCAGGAAAGCCATGGTGAGCACAGGGGCCAAACCCGTCCCAGCTGTTCAGACTGAACCTTTTCTTTCGAGGCAGGTGGCAAAGGATATGAAGCAGCACATTTCATCTTTGTTAAAAAAAAAAAAAAAGACAAGAACAAAACTTTCAGAGTGATCCTAGAATCTTTTCTTTCAGATATACTGATTTCCTATCATTGACTTTGTCTCTGATGAGATTCTGGAGATATTGCTAACCTGCTGAGATTAGCATTTTGATAACTAAATGCTGTGGTTACCTGAGAAGTGATGCAACTTAGATATGTTTTTCAGGGTGTGAAAAGAAAATATGCATGACCTTGTTATTTAAGTTGCTCAGAATGCCTTTTTTATTTTTTTAACTTGGAAGTGGGAATGGATTTCTTTCCAAAGTAGTGTCAAGTTGGCTATAAGCACCAAATAGTATCAGATAGTTTGATCTAACAGCTCAGTAGTTGTTGGTGTAAAGGACCTACTGAAATGATGAGGGGGAAATGAACAGCAATTTAAGGCTAAAACATGAGAAAAATAGTTTTGAAGGGACTTTTTTAATGCTACTGTTTCATATCATGTCTGAGAAAGATCTTCCCTCAGATGTGCTGGTTGGCATCTCTGTTTTATTCTGAGTTCTCAGACAGTTGTATGCACCTCTTAGGGTGCTGGAAACTTGTGGTTTATGAGCATAAATTTCAATACAATTTTGTATTTTACTTGCAGATATTTCCATGGAAATGCCAGAGTCCTCAGAAGCGCTTATGGGACATCTTCAAATTGTGGGTCTGCACATTGCTCTGCTGTGGTATGTTATGATGTTTGTCCATTGCTAAACCTTTTACACTTATGCTAATCTTGCTTCATTCCCATTGGGTGTGCATGGTCTCAGGGAAAATTACTAGACAGCTGTTAATTCTACCTTTCTATGAATGTCTCTTCTTCGCACTCTTACCTTTAGCACTTACCCAGAACTCTAATCTTATTTCAGGAATGCAAATGGTTAAACACTTGACTACTATCAAAAAGTCTAGTGGTTTAAACCCACTCAGAGGTGCCCCACATGATAGGTCTAGAGATGTGCATCCAAGATGTCACAGCCTTGAAAACTCTATGGCACAGTTTCCTCTACACTCAAGGTGACATCGTGAGTCAGAATCAACTGAAGCCAATTACCAACATTCACTTTATTTTTTTACTTGCTATATCCTTGCTTCTTGTTATATGCTGTGGCGTTTGAGGTCTCTCATAGCTGACCACCCCACAGGTTTTCAGAGGCTGTGATTTTATGGGAGGAGATTGCCCATATTTTTCCATGGAGAAGTTTGTGAATTTATATGACTTTAGGTTGGCAGTGCAACTCCTTAATATATCCCATGAACAATATTCTAGTAATGCCTCAAAAGTCTTCAATTGATTCAATGAAGTAAAACAAAAAAAAAATATCTAACAAGACACTTTCAATAAATAGTAAGAATTTTGCACACTCTTTTCTATTCTTTTAATTAATGGTTCATTGTGCACCAATGCCAGTTTTACAACTACACTATGAGCTTTTTGGGGACAAGGGCCATGGTTTATCAGGGTGGAGCTTTTTTGTTATTGTTGTTATTTGTATGTTTTCTGTGGATGTGACAAATTTCTTGGACACTCTAAGAATTGCTTTGAATTTTCTTTCTTTTGCATTTCCTAAGTGAACGAAAGTCTTCTTACTACTTAGCTAGGATTCACAACATTGACTTAGCAAACATGCCTAGTCTAACTCCCTACAAACATCTGCTCTACATTATGTCTGTCTGTGCCATCTGCAAATCCAATGGTCTTTTATTCAACAAGTGTTGACTGAACCTGTATTAAGCCAGACACTGTTCTAGTTACTGAAAATGAACAAAATAATTACCTCCCTTTTGGAACCTACACTCTAGCACAGAGTTACTTTACTTACTTATAATATGAATCACCACAGTTTACCAACTCTGTTCATACCTGATAGAATGAATTTGATCAAAATTATCTTAGTTATATTTTCTTTGTCTCTGCTAGTCCTTGTTCATCGAGATACTATAAAGGGAGCTCTGGTGGCCAAGTGACAAGAATCTGAACTGCAATCCCTAAGGCACTTGGTTTGAGGCCAGCAGCTGCTCCGTGAGAGGAGGATGGACTATCTCTCCCATACAATTAACTGCTTCTGAAAACCTGCCGGAGGGTCAGCTATGGGTCAGTTCTGACTCTTCAGTACACAACAGCAACAACTATAAAACTAGATGTATATTTTCCACATTATTTCTCTTTGGTACTTGTCCTATACATTGTGTAATCTCAACAAATGTTGATGGCAGTGAATACTTTATAATAGTGTTTCAAATTGGTCATACCATACTTAGAGTACATTATTATCAAGCAATTCTTTGTTTGTCAGTTTTATTCTAGATATAATATTTTATTTCTTAGGATATTTGGTAGTATAGTGCATGACTTTTGGTGTAGTTATCCAACAGGCCATCCCTCTGGGGAAAGATGAACTATCTCCCAATGGAAAGACACATAATGTCAGAAACCCCATGGAGAGTCATTATAAGTAAGAACTGACTTCACAATGAGGTGTGTTTGGTTTGATATGGCCTAATGGGTAAGGAGTTGCACTGCTAACTCAAAGTTTGAATCTACCAGATGTTCCTTGGGAGAAAGATGCGTGGTCTTCTCCTGTGTTACTTACAGCCTCTAAAAACTCACTAGAGGGTCAGCTGTGAGTCAATTCCAACTTAATGGCACATAAGAACAATGACAACAATGAGTTGTAGTAAAGCAGTTAAGCACTCAATTGAAAGGTCGTTATTTTGTACACAGTAGCCAAGAACTCCTTGAGAGAAAGATGTGGCAGTGTTGTTGCTGTTATGTGCAGTCGAGTCACTTGTGATTCATAGTGACCCTATGTACAACAGCCCTAAACTCTGCTCTGTCCTGTGCCAGTCGCACCGTCTCTGATACACCCATCCCGATTACCCCAGTCACTGAATCAATCCACCTCATAGAGGGCCTTCCCCTCCTGCGCTGTTCCTCCACCCTCCCAACCATGATGTCCCTCTCCAAGGACCGGTCCCTCCTTACGACATGTCCAAAGTATGTTAGACGGAGCCTCAGAATCCTTGCCTCCAAGGAGCCGCCCAGTTTGACCCTTTCCAGGATAAATCTGTTTGTTTTCCTAGCAGTCCATGGCACATTCAGTACTCTTCTCCAGCACCACAGCTGAAAGGCATCAATTCTCCTTCTATCCTCCCTAGTCATTGTCCAACTCTCCAATGCATAACAAGTGATCGCAAAGATCATGGCCTGTATCAGATGCACCTTAGTCTCCAGTACTTTCCTAAAAAGAATTACAGGATTGGCAAGTCTGTGGAACAGACTTGTCCTACAGGGCCTCTGTAAGCCACAATTGACTTGATGGAAGTGGGTTTTATTTTGTTGTTGTTGTTACTAGTACAAAATATAACACTTGAATTTGTTTAAAATGATTGACAACCACTAGACAAAAGAACTGTAAGCTTTGAAAATTTGTCGGTTAAATTTTCACTTGAAAGAATTTTGAGGGAAAAATATCTCAGGGACAATAAATCTCAGAAAGCCATAAAATTTGTCTGAAATACAGATATGAGTAAGAGCAGTAATATCTCTTTCGTATTGCTGTTGAGATCATTCTAACTTATTACTTATCCTCCAGTGGGTGTCTAAGGCTTCAGATTGCATGGGAGGAGAGTCTCTCTTTCCCCCCTAGAGTGGTTGGTACATGCAAACCACCAGAGAAATACGGCCTTTGAGTTTGCTGCATAACTCTCTAATATGCATTATGCCACCACAAGCTCCCTAAAAGTAGGATATTATGGTACAAAAATCGAAAGGTCTGAGTTCTATTTCAGATCTGTACCAAGTTGTTCTGTAATCTGAACAGGTGACACACACTCACTGAGTTTTTATTTCCTCTTCCCTAAGCTGGAAGCTCTGCCTGGGTATGCTCTTGGGGTTTTTTTCACCTATAACATCATGTGGGTCTATATTGTACTCGTTTCTGTCTTTCAGAATTCATGGCATATTATGGAGCTGACTGCTGGACTTACCATTATTCCAACAAACCCATGAACTGGGAAAGAGCTAGAAAGTTCTGTCAAGAAAATTACACAGATTTAGTTGCCATACAAAACAAACGGGAAATTGAGTACCTGGAGAATACACTTCCCTTCAGACGCTCTTACTACTGGATAGGAATCCGGAAGATAGGGAAGATATGGACTTGGGTGGGAACCAACAAGTCTCTCACTGAAGAAGCCAAGAACTGGGGAGCTGGGGAGCCCAACAACAAGAAAACCAAGGAGGACTGTGTGGAGATTTATATCAAGAGGGAAAAAGACAGAGGAAAGTGGAATGATGACTCTTGCAACAAGCCCAAAACAGCACTCTGTTACACAGGTAGGAAGTGACCCTAGTATTACAGTATTTAGATTCAGGAAGGTCCAGAGTTAGAGAATAATCAAACTAATCCCAAGGAAACACATGGGGAAATAGAACAAGCTGCTAGCTCATTCTAAAATACATCTGATCCTCCAAATAAGCCTGAACCATGCCACTTCTGATAATCTTTGGTTCTTGAGGTTGATGTCTACATGCTAACCCTAGTCACTTACATCAAGATACAACAAAAGATAAATATATGTGGAAAGCAAAGATGATGAGTTAGGTACCTGGTATGCCTGAGACCGTGGCAGGGGAGCGGAAGCAAGGAGATGAGAGTGGTGATAGCTTAGACTCACATGACCAGCTTCCTCATTGTAAATGAGGGGGCCAAGTGCCACATAAAGTGTTGTGGTGACTCTGAGGTTAAAGAGATCATCTGTGAACCCAAAAGTTCAGGACTTTGAATTTATGGGAGAAAAATGTGGCAGTCTGCTTCTTGGAAACTCACTGGAGCAGTTGATTGACACAATAGCATTGGACTGTTGTTGTTGTTATGTGCTGTCAAGTCACCTGCCACTCATAGTGACCCTATGTGCAACAGCACTAAACTCTGCTCTATCCCTTGCCAGTCTTATTGTCTCTGACACACCTATCCCCATTACCGCAGTGACTGAATCAATCCATTTCATGGAGGGTCTTCCTTTCCTGTGCTGTACCTCCACCCTCCCAAGCATGACGTCCCTCTCCAAGGACTAGTCCCTCCTTGCAACATGTCCAAAGTATGTTAGATGAAGCTTCAGAATCCTTGCCTCCAAGGAGCAGCCTGACTTCACTCTCTCCAGGCTGAACCTGTTTGTTCTCCTAGCAGTCCATGGTATATTCAATACTCTTCTCCAGCACCACAGCTCAAAGGCATCAACTCTCCTTCTTTCATCCCTGGTCATTGTTCTGCTCTCTGATGCATAGCAAGTAATGCATTGGATTAGGTGCCACATAATTCCTTCCTTATATAGCTCTTTGTATATTCTTTATGGTTCTGAATGATGAAGCACTGTGTTAGCTATAGTGTGTGATAGTTTCTATGAAGTACATTAAAAACTGTTTCAAAGCAGTCAGAATTTCCAAGCCATATTTGAATAGTGAAGCACTGTTAATTTCATTTTTTGGTACATTGGTCTCTGCTAACTTTGTCAAGCTTGGACTTTAAAAAAATCTTACTACTTTCAATAAAGAAAAGGATTACCAGGCACACTGCAGAAATGATGGGGGTGGGGGTGGGTGTGTAGGGGAAGTCAGGGCATCATCCAACCTATTTAAAACAATAAATGGTAATTTTAAGGGTTTTGATGAGTGCCACAGTGACGTTTCCCTCATATGTGACAGAGTATTATAATTGGCAAGTTTATTCTGAGTGCAAGATAATGTCTACGGCTATATGGCTAATATGCTTCATAAGTTAAAAAATACACACCTCAAACACTTAGCATTTTATTTTTATGTAAAATATTATGAATATAAATATAAGATTTGTCTGTTTATTGAACTAGGCTCAGATAAAAAAAATTACCCATGTCTAGAAAAGTAACTATGAGTATTTTAAAGTAATCACATTAAAATAATTTCTTTTTCTGACTTCCTTAAAGCTTCTTGCCAGCCCTGGGCATGTAGTGGCCATGGCGAATGCGTGGAAACCATCAATAACTTTACCTGCAACTGTGATCCTGGGTACTATGGGCCCCAGTGCCAGTTTGGTAAGCCCCTTTCCTGTCTTTGTTTCTTGCTGTGTAAAATCACACGGCTTGTAATGTTTCTAGAGGTTGGTTGGGGCAAAGTGATACTTGCCGTTCTGAGAAATAGGAAGTTTCAATCAGAAAACTAGACTTTCACAATGCTTTCCGTAAAGATTTCATAACATAACATGATGTTTTGGTTCAGTTTTCAACAGATCTTTCTGAACACCCACCAAGAATGTAGGTTTGAAGTAAATTCAATAAAGTTACAGTAATGGATGTGGTAGATTCCTGCTCTCTAGGAGCTCATAATCTCTCAAATTTATTGGATTAATTACAACACTGAAGTCTGTAAGAAATTATATTGTGGATTAGTAAGAGGGCATCTTAATTACTCAGTGCTGTTATAACAATTACCACAAATTGGGTGGTTTATAAGTACAGGAATTTATACTCACAATTCTAAAGATAAAAATTCTTTACTAGTTTTTGATGTCTACTAATAATCTTTGTGATTCTCTAGTGTCTGTCTTTCCCTGTGGGTACACCTGTGTCTGCTCTGATTTTGAATCCACACTATTATGGCCTCACTAATAAAATCATTAACAAGGATGGTAAAACTTCATCTCACATATTTTGGGCATGTTTTCAGGAGGGGTCGGTCTTTGGGAAAAATTATGCTTCGAAAGTAGAGAGTCAGCAAAAGAAGGAAAGATCATTAACAAGATGGATTGACACAGTGACTGCAGCAATGGAGTTGAACATGGCAGAGATCATGAGGTTGATACAGGAGAGAGCAAGACTTTCATCTGTTCTTCATAGGGCCACAATGAGTAGCGGTCAACTTGCTGGCACCATCACCAACATTAACATAACAAAAGGAAATTCTTTTCTCTTACAGGACCACATCCATAGATGTACAAGGGCCAAGGATTAATATATTTTAGGGAGACAAAATTAATTTCATAACAGAGGGCCTGTTACCCAGAAGAGAATTTTTCTTTTTTCTTCAAAGACATGATGGGGCAATAACAAAGAGAAATGTTCATATAGTTGTACATGGTATTTGAAATTAAGAGAGAGAGAGACACACACAGATATATAGCTTAGATAGATATATAAGGAGATATATTTTGGTACCTGTGGATACTCAAGTTCTTTATAGAAAATTGCATATATTTGCATACATACAACACACATTCTCCCATATACCTTAAATCATCTTTGAATTACTTATAATACCTAATGAAATGAAAATACTATGTATATAGCACTTTATATTCATCTCTTAGCGTTTGACAGATTCTTTGAACACTTAATTGCTTTTATCCCCATGCAAAAATATTACTGATCTTTGGTTTGTTGAAGCCACTGATACAGAAACAGAGGGTTGAACAGAATAGTAAAGTTAACAAATGTATTTTGTATGGATATTTTGGGGAAATAGAGACAAATATAACATCAATTCCATCTTAAGGGCCTTAAGCTGCAACAAGTTTAGAAAGGCTAGGGATAGGGGAGCTCTGGTGGCCTAGTGGCAAGGAGCTGCAACTACAATCCCAGAGGTTCATGGTTCAAATCCACCAGATGCTCAGCCGGGGAAGGAGGGACAATCTCCTCCTGTACCAGTCAGATCTGATTTGACGGTACATTCATACAAAAATAATAAAAATTTTAAAAAAAAAGAAAGGCTAGGGATGCTTTAATGAAGATATATGACCTTTATTAGACAATAAGAGGTCTTTTAGAGGCTGAACATATGCTTTTAAGAAAATTTTCCTGGAAGCAGTCCAAAAAGAGAGCAAAAAGAAAGTAGAAAGTAGACTTTGTAGGAGAGGGTTGCAAAAATTCAAACATAGTGGTGTAAATGTAGGAGAGAAATACACAAGTTCAAAGTCAAGAAGTCTTTAGTCAACTCATTACTGAAAGAAATATCAATGCCTTTGATTGATGATGACTGAATTTCAAAACTGTGTATGATGTATCTAATGCATAAAATAGGAAAGTATAAAAAGGGGGGAAACCCCAATGTTTGTAAAAATTTAACTATGTCAACACCTGGATTGCATGTAACTCAATTCACTCCATTCTTTTTTTTTTTTTTAATTTAGGTTGTTTATTTTTCATTTCAATGAACATCTACAGAGATTTTGGGATTCCATTCATTCATTGTTGCACCCTTCTCCCCACACAA
>NW_006399807.1:12977436-12979590 GCF_000299155.1 Elephantulus edwardii | reverse complement strand
ATAATATTGCATGAGTTCCTTGTTTTTCAATGCAGCATAGTATTCCATTGTGCGAATATACCACAGCTTCTCTACCCATTCGTTTGTTGATGGGCATTCACTTCATTCTTAAACCCTGACTCCTAAGCCAATTTGTGGATTATTATTTTTTTAAATCCCATTATTGACAGACTATGTAACTTCTGTAAACTGAGAAAAGATTGAGATTATTAACAACTTCAGCTTGCTTGGTTCCACAATCAACACTCTTGGCACCAGCAGTCAAAAGATGAATTGCATTGGGAAAATATGCTGTCAGGGACCTCTCCAGAGTGCTGAAGAGCAAAGATATCTGTCAGGAGACTAAGGTGCTCCTGATCCAGGCCATGGTCTTTGCAATTACTTGCTATCCACAATATTGCTGCACAATAACTGAGGATGATAAAAAAAAAATCAATGCCTTTGAGTTGTGGTGCTGAAAAAGAGTGTTGACTGTATCATGGATTGCCAAGAGAACAAACAAGTCTGTCCTGGAGGAGGTGCATGCAACCAAGCTGCTCCTTTGAGGCAAAGATTTTGAATCTCTGTCTTGCATAATTTGGGCATGCTTCCATGAGGGACCATTCCTTGAAGAAGGACATCATGCTTGGAAGAATGGAGGGACAGTTCAGGAGAGGAAGACTCTGGATGAGATAGATTGACTCAGTGACTGAGGTAATAGGAATAGGAATGTTGGAGACAATGAGATGGTTTAGGATAGCACAGGGTTTAGAGCTATTGTATAGAGGGTTGCTATCAGTCTCATGTGACTAGACAGCACATAACAACAACATGTAATTTCATTTTGAACTTTTTTTTTGGTCTTAACTTCTGTGATATTGTCCTTTCTAGCTAGTTTGTCTACATAGTTCCTAAGCCTTATTCATGGACACTTATCTAAGCATATTCTCTGATTATTTCTTAGCTCTATTCATTGTTCTTTTGTCTTTACATAAAATATCTAGTTACATTTGCAAAGTCTAGTGAGTTCCTAAGTCTGCATGTGTTTTGCTGTTGTTCTTACGTGAAGTAAAATTGGAACTTACTCATAGCTGACCCTCCAGCAGGTGATTTTAATAGGGAGTAAATCACACAGGAGAAAATAGTCCATCTCTCTCTTGCAGTACAGCTGGTGGATTTGAACTGTGTGGCTTTGTGTTGGCAGCACAACTCTTTACCACTAGGTCACCGGAGATCTATGCATGTTTAAGACTAACATTTTTAGCCTATGGATCTGAACTCCAAATGCACTAAAGCTATCTTTCAGGATGCCTGAAAGATGTTGTAAAAACAATTGTCCTCACCCATCCAGTTTTCCTTCTTATTGTCTTAGTTTACCTCGGGCACTGAGAACTTCAAATTGTTCATGACAAAAGCATAAGGAAGCCTGTGCTTACCTGACTGGCTGGCCATCTCAAATTCTTCAGTTCAAATTAAGAAGCACAGAGAAGTAGCCTGTGCTTCCCTTAATGGCTAGATGCATCAGAGTTTCTAGTTCAGAGGCATAAGTAAGCACAGATGGGAGAACGTTTGCTTTGCTGACTGAGTACTCCAAACGACTCACTTCAGATTAGGAAGTAAGCAGAAGTGTCTGGTGCACTTACCTTACCACACTCCTTGGTAGGCTTGCTAGAGTGTGAGACTCACTCCCTCTTATATTTATGCAAAGAGCATAATGTTTATTAATGTTTAAACTTATTATTTGTCTATTTTCCCCCCTTCTTGCCAACTTTATGCCCTCATTGTTTTTCTTCTGGACTACTGCAGAACTTTCTAAGTTCCATAACTTTAACTCCTTTCAAATACATTATTCATTCTGCAGGAAAGTGGATCAGTTAAAAATAATAAAACACAAATGTGGCTTCCATTCTTCAAAACCATCATTGTCTATCTTGTTAGAAGATGATATCTAGGCCTCTCAAAGTTGAGAGTAATGCTTAATGTATAGTACTTTTTAAAAACCTCTCCTTTTTTCTGGCAAGTTTGAGGGTTTTTTAAACTCACTCATAGCTGACCTTCCAGGGGACTTCTGAGGCTGTAAATTTTACAGGAAGAGATTGTATTTATCTTTTCCCCTCAGAGCTACTGATCAGTTTGAAACTCCAGAGAAGCATGGATTTGGGTTAGCAGTACAAC